>NW_020455605.1:0-21614 GCF_003342845.1 Nothoprocta perdicaria
GACCTCAGGGCGGAGATTTGAGGAAAAGATGGCCGCCGAGCAACGCACAGGCGGGGTGTAAGGAAGAAGTAGACGGACTGTTGCCGGGGAAATGGGCTGCAGAAGGTTCTAGAAACTCCATGTACTGGATAAGTTTGTACCAATCATCTAGTGCGCAGCGGGCGTGACCTATTTTCGTTGTCCAATGGTAAAGGTCGCCTTCCTGCATAATGTTGGCTGTTGCATTATATAAGTGTACGCTCCGTTAATAAAGTTTGGCATTCACTTGATCACATTGATCGTGTAGTGGTGTCGATTTGATCCTCCGCAACAGACCAGTACAGGGAATACACCAGGGTTTGTCAACTGTGTCTTCACTCTGCTCCACTGTCCATTAACTCCTCTTTGCAGCTGCAAGGAGGGCAGATTGAGTTGCTTAGGGAACTGTAGGAGAGCAGAGTCCGTGCATACCAACCATCTTGGAAGTGGCAACTGCATATCACCCCAAGCAACTTCTGAAATGCCAAAACTTCTGTTAGGCTCTAGCTTTTTTTTCTCTAAGTTTCTTCTTGTGAAGCAATTCTTCCATAAGCAGCAATAGAATTCTTAAAACAGATACCAGAATGACAAAAATTCTGTTTTGCCCTAGTTTTTCTGTAAGTATCTCCTTTTGAAGCTATTCTTCCATGAGTAGGAATTGAATTCTTAAGCACTTGTAGAACTAACTTAACGATATATTGAGGGAGATAGCACTTATACACATTTAGGTAAAAGAAATGGGTTTTTCTTTATTGTTGTTCTTTAATATATTTACTTGAAAGTTCTTGTAAGAACTTCTTATGCCCATGTGTCCACTTACATTTTCAAATAGATATTCCAAAATTAAAAATGGAATTAGTCCTGTCATTTATTTATGCTATCATCAAAAAGGAATTTTATTTTTTAATGGCATAGTACAAGCTATTTTAGTGCTTACATTAATATGATTAAGTTCCTCCGTCTAATTCTTGTGCTTCAGTTTATTGTCTTATTGGCACTGCTAGCATTTAATAAAGTTTCCTGTGGTTTGGAAACATTCGGTGGATATTTATACAATATTAATTATATATCCACTTCTGTTTGCTGTAGTTGCTATATTTTTAATTGCTTATGGCTTTTTTGCTGAGCTCAAATTATTTTAATCACACCTTGAATGCCTCTTTAAAGTTTTTTTATTTGTTTTTGTGATTCATGTTGAGGGAATAATTAGCTACTTTAACTATTCTCAAAACAAAATTATTAAAGCAAGTGTAGGGCAACTGAATCTTTCTTACATTTTGCACATATGTCTCGTGCTATCCTGATACTTGTCCATCTACAAATTTTAATGACTGTGCGTTGCACGTAAGTGTAGTTGTTTACCATGAGAAAGAATCCCCTTCTTTAATAACATATTAAAAACACATCAACTGAGATAATATACCTTTGAATGACAACCAGAACAATACACTTTTATGTTTTTCAAAGTAATTTCATTTTTTTCTGGGAACAATGTTTTCACTTGGTATTAGTTCTGTTAGCATATGTTGTTTATATTATATTTGCTTATTACAAGTCCACTAAGTGAATTCTTATCTGACATTTTAGAAATCATCTTGCAACGTATCTTTTCTATTCACTATATCAGACAATGTGAAGACTAACATGAATTGTTTTGATCAATTTAGATCAAATAGCCATTTTATCAACAACATTGAAGAAAAATATTATTGTAGATCAAAATTCGCATCTTCCAATGAGAGAGAAACATTTTTAGAAAAATGTGACCTCTCTTTTGAAGACAGGGGCTACCATAATTTGAATTTTGATGCCAATGTCTCCAGAGACAAATCACTAATTGGAACTATACCCTTGTTGCTTAAGAATTTTCTAAAGCAAGGGTAAAACATGATAAATTCTAGACCAAATTATATCTGTACTTTAATTGCTTGTTAAGATATAGAGACTTTACCTATGAATAAACAAATAACTGTTAGTGCCATCATCTATTAACTGAAGACCAACTGTGAAGAAATTGCAACTCATATGCAACAAAAGAAAATTTGGAAAAAGAAACTTTTAATTCCTTGAACAGCATTCAGTGACATTGTAGTCTACACATGATTAAAATTCAACATCCAATGAAATAATTGTGGGAGCTGGAAATAGCTTTACTCAAAGGGATGCTGTGCGTGCAATGCCTTGACACTATCTGACTAATGAACTGCATACTATATACTATTAAGAAATGTAACATGAGATGCTTAAGCTTGCCTTCCAATAAGGTCTCAGAGTATTCAATGCATCTCATATATACTGCTCGTAAGAGACAGACTTTCCTCTTGCCCTCCTCACTTTCTTCCACATATCCCAATGCTTTAAAATCATTTTCTTGTATTTGATGTTCATAGAACATCGTAGAACATACTTTCAGTATAAGTGTGTTGTCACAGCAGTTGTCGTCTGCCAAACTAATACAATGAGAGATTTATAGAAGAGTAATAAACACATGTTAATATATTTTGTTAAAAAATAGGTAAGAATTAGAATTTGCATGGGTAATCTTAGAGAACAGTATTAGGATAACAATACTTGAGTATTATTAAACTGACATATTGTCTACTTTCAAAAAATATTATCATTTCATGCACTTTTATTTATGGATTTTATCTACAGAAGTTTGCAAGTTTATACACATATTGATAATTTTGTATCCATCTTGTACAAATATAGAGAGACAAGAGGTCTGGGATTTTTGCAATTATTTTTATAAGAAAAAGAGGGCACTTTGATATTTCCTCATTAAAATATGTTTCTGCTAGCCAGATAATTATCTGGAAAGGAACAGCAGATACTGATCAAATAATAGGCATTGTAGTCAGAGTAGTCATGACAATTTGTTTTATCCAAAACGTTTGGATTCAAGCTGTAAAATAAATTTGGAAAAAATCCACTTTTCTGTCTCTGAAGAACCATGAACTCTGGAAGGGAATGATTTCTGGCTCATTCTGGAGCAAATTCAAGGAACGAATACTGGTCCTCACATGAGATGTTAAAAAATGTCTCATGTTCACACGCAAAAAAAATAGCCATCATGAGAAAACCAGGCACAACCATGCTATACATAATATAAATCTGTCGTTTTTATGGATTCTATCCAACGCTCCTGCAGCTCAAAAACTTATTAGGAAGTTGTATCTGTGTGTGCTTCTTTCAATATAAATGTAAGAAATAATGCAACTTGTGCTTTGCAGTTTATCGGTGTGTGCTTTTGTAGGACAAAAATGCTGAAAACATTGAGAAGTGGCATGAGGGTCACCTACCTCAGAACTTCACAGTGGTTTTGCCCTGGGGAGAAGTACTCCTTCTGGAAATAACTGCTACAGACTTGGGAATCAAATAACTTTCTTTTTACAGTAAGGACAATAACGAATGCAAAGGGTGAATGGGTGGGTTAAGTTATATGGCAGTCTAGTTACACTACGCTGATGATTTTCTCAAAGCTTTCTTTAATTCGTTCCTTCCAGAAGTAAATTACTACTTATAGTATATTTTAAATACGTTGAATATAAGTCTTACAAGACAACCTGCCGYGGTCCGGTCCCTCTTCTTATTTTTTCCCCGGAATTGTAGCGACTGGGAGAACCGGTCACACCAATATGATGCTAGTTCTAGCCAACTTTATTAGAAAGCAAACACACTTATATATCATCAGAAGGCACTATGATATCATTAGAAGACAATATAATTGGTTAACTGTGATATCACCTGAAGGCAACATAATTGGTTAGATGGCAGAGACATGCTGTTCACGCGCCAAGGTACAGAGTGTGATTGGTTAACACGCATTGTCCACGCGCCAAATCTCTCTTTCCCATTGGTTCTTGAAGTCTCGCTTCTTACGACAAACACCCAGTTTCAACCAGTTCTAACTGCAATTAGGCAGTTGCTACTCTTGGTATCTCATGGAACAATGACCGAGGGTAACCTTGTTCACTTCTCTAGTACCGCAGTGCTTCATAGTCATTTAGTACAGCCAGGGCTCCAACAACAACCCTCAGAACTGAAAAAAAAAATAAAATAAAAATGGAAAATATAACTCATGCAACTCAATTTGAGTCTGAARAATGGAAAAGAAGGAGCTATCATTTGAAGGAAAAAGAACTTTGACAATGCAAATCATATCTCAGTGTTGACAAACAATGTTGACAATATGACAAATCATATTGTCGTTGTGCAAAAAAGGGTCAGAAATGTCCAGAAATACTGTAAGACAAGAAAAGACTTTTTCTTTGCAAGAAAAAAAGGATATGTTCTAATGTATTCTTTCTTATATTATGACAGAGAAAAGATTTTTCAGTATTAGAGGGAGATAGAAAATAAAATAATCAAATTGTAATTTTATGAACTATTTTATGATTAAAATATTGATGTAATATCTTTAGAAATTTTCATATTTTCCCTCTAATCTGAGGAGAACAAGAGGGAGAAACCAGATAAAACTATTTTCAAGTTCGTGAATGGTAATTGTTGCAAAAAAATTAAGCTTTTGCAAAATAATGCTTTCTTAAAAATGCCCATGAACTAGTCTTTAGACTAGAAAAGAATACTAAAATAAGAAAAAATACCATCTTATAAAACCATCCAGTGACAGTTTGCCTCTGCTATTTTCCTTGCTAATGCTACTGAAAAGCTTCTCCTTTAGACTGTCTTTTGTCATTTCAAGGTCATTCTTATAGTAATAAGGTAGTTAAGTTACTTAAGGTAGTGTTTATTTTTTAAGTCTGCTCCCCATTTGATGTAGGACTAGATTATTTGGGTGAAAGAAGAATTTTCATTCCTAATTTTCCTGCTAGTCAGGAGAAACTTGAGTTAATTGGCTTTTATCCTGAGTGAAATCATCAAGCTTCAAGAGATTCATAATTAATTATTTACAGGACATATAGCGTATTTTATCCTGTWCACAATCTTAAATATTTAGACTCCAGAGTATAGTATTTTAACGATTCACTTTCTAACAAGAGGGGTGAGGTAATGGTATGACACCTTTTAACATATATTTTCTCTTTTATGAAAGTAGCAGSAATAAGAAGTGATAGTGTGGAATAACAGTCCAAGCCTTGACTTTATTTAAAAAGTTTGAATTTAACAAAGCAGAAGTAAGTRTAATGAAATCCCCCTGGAAGAGCACAGTGTGTCTCCTCCACAGTGTTCTTCGTCAGTTCAGATTCAGAAATGGCGACTGCCTTGAAGGGTGGACTCTAGAAATTTAACCGTGCAGTTCAGAGAAAACTAAGCCACAAGAGTAACAAAGATTCAAACACCACAGAGCTTAGTAGGGAAGCTATTATAATTGGCTTTCCACTGCTATCCTTATCTATAAGAAATGCGTCACTATTAAAGATTCTCAGACCCCCTTGTGGGCTGCAAGAGCATTCGGAGATATAAAATGACAGAGTAGAGGCCTGGAGTGCATGCAGCAAGAATGGCAGAAAAGCTCTATTGCATCTGAGTACAGATTCTCTGCTATAACATTTTGTAGCAACAAATTATTTGGAAGAGCTATTGAAGTATAAGGTTCGTCTGTACCGTTTTTCTTCTAAAGTCATTTTCCAAGTTGAATGTTCCCAACAATTATCTATCTTCATTATTGAACAAGAGCTACTGTATTACGGCAAATATGTCAAATAAAGAGAAATGCCCTGTGCTGTAGCCATATATGTAAGAATTTCAGTGATGGTATAAAATACATGCTCTATATCAGCAGATAAATCTGGTGAAAGAGATGACTGTCCATTAGTACAACTACTTTTATATAGCTGCATCATTATCTGGATTTGGTGGTGTTTCTCTTAAGGCAATACTCAGATGATCTGAATCTGTCAAGAGAACCCTYTTTTGCAGAGAACTCTGTCAGCATATATAATTACAACATGCTTCTCTTCACCCCAGACTAGTCTTAAATTTTATGAAGGAAAGGGCACTGGAAGAAATGGCTTAGTCAATATTTGTGAGAATTCATCTAAAATAATTTTGGGGTAAATATATAAGCAGAATTGACTCTTCTGTAAGGAAAGAAGTTTTGATGGGTTTAATTATAAACATTCTTCTATATAAACTGTTTGATCTGGGGAAAAAAGTACATTTTCTTTCAGTTAGAATCTGTTTCTGCTGTAAAAAAAAGCGATAATTAAACGATCAATAAAGAATATTCACAAGAACATTGATGTTAATAGAATTGCTTTTATAAAATTGTGTTTTTATTGATTACAATAAATTCCAGTAATAACAAATGTGCAAAGGCTTATACATAGTGACTAATGATTTCCTGAAATGTGTGTGCTAGGCATGCTGATTTCCTGCAATTCTTCCCTATTTGAAACATAATGCAACTGACAGCTATATCTTATAGCAATTTTTTACTAGACACTGAAACATATTTCAATATAAAAAATTGTATATTTATTTTTCTCTAACATATATATGGAATATATGCTTAGAGAGAGCATGAGAATAAGAGCAGTTCCTCAAAAAGCAACTGAGCATATTTGGTAAAAGAAGACTGGAGTATGGCATGTGGCTGTAGCAGAGAAGATGAGAGTCTCATCTAGGCAGGAGAAAGCAAAGACTTACAAAAAACACTTTTCTAGGCACTTTTTGGATGTTCAGTTCATCGAGAGTTAATTAAAAACAAGTCTGAAATGAGATACTCACTCTACATGGAAAGCAGGGAGACTACCAATTATAAAATCTTTCTTCAACTTATATCCTACCTTACCTTTTCAGTTAAGGCTTAATTTATTTAGAAAATAGTCTGTTTCTCTTTCTAATAAGGGAGCTCCCCACAAAGCAAGGGTAAGTTTGCTCAAAAGATCTTGCTATTTTAGAATGCACTTGAACATGGACATGGACTTGCATAAACACCTCAACATCTGATCCCTTTGAGTCAGAAAGGTGGTAGATGACTTAGTGCTGTTCTTAGCCTGTGTTGATAAGCATATTAAGAAGGATTACACTTCCCCAAGAGTCATTTTCTCCCCCAAATTTCGGCTGGCTTAATTTGCCCTCCTTAGCTTGGAGTGCAGAATTGATTGTCTACACTAAACCGTAAAGACCTACCTTTTCGGCAAGCAGAGTGACAACTTTCACCCAAGTCATGATAAACTCATATCACATCACATCATTCTTCATCTAATCAAGGTCCAGCTGTATTGTTAAACTTTCACAAGAATTACCTTACCAATTGGTATAGATTACACGGACAGGTACTGAAGTGCTCTTAAGGGTGTTCTCTTTTGTATTAAATAATACAATAAAATGTGAGTCAGATAGAGATCTATAAAGAATTAGTCTTATTACTAAGCTTAGCTGTTAGGACAGGCATCTAAAATGGGAGAATCTCATTTTTTTTTTCAGCTCCTAATTCAAATGCCTTTTGTTTTATCAGATGACTTAAACAGAAAATGAACAAAAATCTTATGAACAGCAACTGGATTCCAGTCTTCTCTTTTATCAAATGAGTGTCATTACTGTAAACTAAATGATTTTTGCTTATGACATATCTTGATATTTACAAAATAAAGTTGTCTGTTCTTAATAGACTCTCTGGCAAGTCATTTCAAAATGTTTGTACCCGGGAGGGAGAACAACTTTAAGAAAAGGATTTGCTGGACTGAATCTTCTGTGACTGCAGAAGGAATTAAAATTGGATATTCCATATACTCAATATATTTGCTGGTGAGGTATGGTATAATGGAGAAGTACCTGCAAGAATTCCTGCAGTTATGTTTTAAAAGAAGGCAATGCATAATGGCTTTGTGCATCATTAAGTTCAGTAAAATTTGACTGTGCTTTCTAGCACACAGGTTTGACATTTTTGCTTTCCATATAATACACCTAGACAGGTGCATTATGAAAGTATCAGAGGTGATAACTAACTTCAATGCTTCTGTTCTTCCAGTGAGGCATCATGCATCAGTGGGTACCTTCTTCAGATCTTTGGATAAGAGATGATGTCTCCTTATCATTCAGAGGACTTGGCAATCAGAAAGCTTTAAAAAAAGAATTATGGTTCTCAAACCGTTGAAAATCTGAAAATAGAATGAAAATAGGATGAATGTCAATTGTATTACTGGATTCAATCCCTCTAATTATATAAAAAGACAAACAACTAATTATATAAAAAGACAAACAACTGCTTTATGAGTCCCAGTATTAGATGTGAGCGAGTTATAATAGTATATATCAGTTTGCTACAACATGTAAAAATAAAAGATGTTTCTGATCATGAAGCTGATTTATCTGAGGAATTGTAGTCTCAAAAACTGAAGTACATTTGAGGTTAGTGAGCAAGTTGTAGAAATTTTCCCTCATCTAATTTTGAAGATAGTTGTATAGATTCTGCTAAAATCATATAATATATGTGTCTTCTTGTTTGTGTGCTTTTTGTTTAAGAAACTGACTCCATAGCTCTCTTTGAATCTAGACAAACTGTAGATATTAAGAAGAAAAAAAAGAAGCCCAACTTTGTTCCCTTTAAGTTAATTTCCTCCTTGTTCAGAGAACTAGGAAAAAGCCTCTTTAGTCTTCAATGTCTATGAAGCTGGACTTTGTCTTAAACCTTTTCAGCAGGCAGTGTAGTTCTGTTGCAATCTCTAACCAATAGTTCATATCACCTGGTTAGAATAAATAGAATTCAGAAAAGTAACTATCTGAAGTAATATTCTTCTAAAATAATCAAAGGTCTTCCTCCTCTCTCCCCCCATCCCAATTCTTTCTATCAATTTTATTGATGTGTCAGTTCTATCTATCAGGGTAAGAATTTTGCAGAATTGTGGAACTAGGAGGTTTGAACATCTGCAAAAAATGTGGAAAGCATCAAGAAGTCCGACTGCTATATCACTTCAAACAAATAACAAATTTATTTTTGAATAAAGTTAATAATTTTTAATTATACTAGTTATACCATATATTCTTAGTCTAAAATGTATTCTTCACACTTAATGCCTATTCATTTAATATTTAGTATAAAGTTTTACCCARTTATATTTTAAAGAAAATAAGAATGGTTACGTAAAATTGCAACTGTCGGCTATCCAGGACTTAAAAAAAAAATCTAATCCATTCAATGCAAAGATGGTAAGTTTTCTTATTTATGATCATGCACTGTTACTAGGTTACGACGACAATTTCGGCTAATGTGAAAGTTGATAGACTAGACTTTCTTAAGACTGTAATTCCTGTAAGAGTGGAAGAATTTTGGAAGTATSTTTCATCCACCCTGGAGGGCTGATTTAGTGTGAGTATGAAATTCACAGACTTTATTTAGAGAAGAAGACCAGTAAAGGCAAATTCAACCTTGACGATGAAAGAATATTGAGTTTTCATTTGGAGATGCATAAAAGGTTTTGTGCCTGATCAGCCACTCTAACATGCAATAAAACTATTCTTTGCACTACAGTGATCAATATACTTTAGTCTGTTATTGGACTCTTGTCATGTGCATAACTAGAACTAATGCAGGTATAATCTGATTTTTGAGAAAACCAAGTGGCAATATTGTCCAACTCTCTCTTTAAACAGAATGTGAAGCACTACCGGTCCCATAGCTCAGAGCCTGTGTTTATGTATTGTCAGATTTACAGCTTCATCTTTTTTAGTGTAGTTGTTAAACTACTATATGAAATGTGCTGTTGTACAACTGCTTTTCTGAGCAGAAGAGTCCTGAGTGCTTAAGTATATAAAGGACAATTTTAAGGACAGTTATAAAAAACAGGTATGAGAACATGAATAGACTGATAGTGTTTCAAAAGCAGGGCATGACTTATGGATAAAATAGGGTGCATTTTAATCACTTAGCGGCAAAAGACTAATTAAACTCCAATAGCAAATTAACATAACACGAGATGGGAGAATACATACAAGTTATCATTTCCATGTGGAAGATGATAAAGCTTGTAGCCAAAACTGTAGCTTTCAGGGGCAAAATGGCAAAAACATAGGAACCCTCAGTTATAAGTAAGATTGGACTAAATTCAATTTAATTGCCTGAGAGCAAAAACTTCTACTTCAGGTATTTTTTTTTTCCTGATAAATAGGTATCTTGAAAACATTGGATTTCACAATTAAAAAGATTTATTTTGTTTGGGCGTTGCACCTTTATTTATAGACACCAACGGTTACAATGTGTGGTACTGTTCATGAGATAATGTCTATTAACACCTTAACACTTTTGCTGTTATTTTATATAGCTGTTATTTGCAGTAGAGATAATAGGTTAGATTCAATCAAAGGATTACTGATGTTTGCCAAATATATACTGCTCAAGCACAGATAATGGCAGTGTTTGTTTTTTATGAGTGCTGACTTTCCTGTAGCAATAGTTTTAGATTTTGCTTGGTGAAACCTTTGTAAGGCTGGAGTAACTACCTTAGGGTCAGTACAATTATTCTGTTTTCCTGTTGTGCACCAGAGGGCAGACATTTGAGAAGCTTGTCTTTAAACATAGTTTTAATGAAAATTACCACCATCGCAGGAACCTGTAATGATAACTATAGGTAATAAATGGAAATCTGTTTGGTTTAAATTTAGAGGAAATAAAAATATCTGCCTAAAATCACTTTGATTCACATTTTTATGGGCCAGATCAGTGGGACCCACTGTTGTGTGAAATACAGATTCTGATTGCTACATATTGTCCTAGTTATTCTTCTCAAGTAGATCATTAGGCCTTATGGTCCATGACTAACCTCACCTGGGACAACCTCATTCTTGCCCTAGTCTATGGACCCAGAAGACCAATTTTGATGCAGCCCTGGACATCCAGCCCAGGTTCCAACTTCAGTGTGGGGYTGTCCATGCTCAGCTAGTCCCCTGAGTTTCTTGACTTGTTACTCAGTTTTCCTAGATTGCCCTGTGTGGGTGCAAGGACTGCAGTGGCACAGGACCTGTTGGTTTTAGTGCCAGGAATGGTTGTAGGCCTGTTTAGTTTTAAGTAATAAATTATTTTTCTGAATATGTTTAAGAAAATATGGCTTCTCAGCTCTGTTACTTAAAAATTATTAGTTACATTACTTCTGAAGCCATTATGTAGATTTGGTGAAGTCTGAACATCTCATGTTGACAGTCGCTCATTTCTTCGTGTGTGCACAGATCTGTAGCAAAGCATGCTCACCAAATACAGTGCTTTGGTAGCCTGACTTTACCCTTACAGAAGAGGCAGAAACTGCAGAGTTCAGATACGTGAGTTTTTAAAGTTCTTGTTGTCTTCTGGGTCTGGCAATTAGTGCAAGTATGGCAGTAAGTTTCTGACACTAAGAACRAACAGAAATCTCTCATACATGATCCATTGAAATTAATGCATTTTTTAAGTCTTACCAAGCTTGCCCTACAGAAGAAAGTTTGACTTCTTTATTATAATAAACACTCAATAAGTCAGAATTTTGTAAACTTTGTTAAAAACATACCAAAATACAGACCTGAAGTAGTGCAAGGTAGATTAGTCAAACAAGCTTTTTAATTAAAGTAGCCAAAACCCAAATCTTTTTGGGGCCAAAACCCAAATCTCTCACATTTCCTATGCACATTCTCAGCTACCCAATGCCATGATATAATTTTCTTGAGGAACAGCTCCTTCAAACAAAGAGGAACATTAAATATGCAAATAGGCAAATATGAACACAAAATCTAAACTTTTTTTTTTTTTTAATACACAATAATGTGGACAAATTCAGGGGTACAGTGAAGAACTTTGAAACTACATAAATTAAACATGTCCTAGAATAGATTTGGTGAAGAAGTAGTCTATGTGTTCTCTTTGCTTTTCATGAATTAATAGAGGGAAATTTTCTTAGACTTGGCAATGCAGTACTGGAAAATTATCTCCTATGCAGACAACATTTATTTTAAATTTATCTATGATAGATCCATGAATAAGCAAGCCATCTCTTGCATATCTCTTCATCTCTTTTAACTTGAGCTAGCGTTATTCCTTATGAGAAAGAAGATGTTTTTCTTTCTTCAGAATTATGAAACAGCATATTTCTTGCATATATTTTGAAGAACACAAGTTCCTTCACTGCTTCATGTCACTCCTTCTAAAATTCTCATATGATGACAGAAAATAGTAGGAAAAAAAAAGGACTCTCTTACAGCCCAGAAAGACCTTTAAGACTTTTTTTTTTTTTTTCCCAGCTCAGAAGTTCAACCAATTTTGAATCGTCCTCACTGTCTATTTATCTATTCTGACTTTGTCAGCTTTCTCTTGAAGATTTTATGGGAGTCACTATCAAAATCTTTATTAAAGTCAAAATAAATAACATCTACTTCTTTCCTGTCATCAGCCAAGCTGGTCATCTCATCATGGAAGACTACCAGTGTTAGTTAAGTACAATTTCCTTTTCACAAATCTATGCTGACTATTCCCAATAGTCCTACTGTCTTTCGCATGAATCCAGGATTATTTGTTCTGTCATCTTTCCAGGGACTGAAATGAGATTTTTGAGACTGTTATCTCCCAGATTCTCCTTCTTGCCTTTTTTGAATAGAGGAGTGATATCTGGAATTATTTAAATATAAGGACAAAGAAGAGTTCAAGCTGATCATCTTGTACACTTTTTCCTAAGGAGCAAGAAGCCGAAATTCCTGTAGCTAGGGAGAACCTTCCTGGGTTTATGACCTATCCATTAAACTATCGCTGTACACAAGTTTGATTGACAGTTCTGTGATTTCAAATAAAAGTAGATATTTATACAGTGTATGAATATATGGTAGTCACTCAGTATATCTATTTTGTTCATATGGTAAGGCATCTTATTCAGAATGCCATAAAAAGTCGAGATGTATAGATATTTTGGGAAACAGCTGGACATTTGCTATTCTTTTTAGATTAATTAAATAATTATAAAGTTGTAGCCTATACTGAATCTCAGGTTGATGCCTCTTTGCTGTTGAAATATTACATCTAAGCTAAAAAAATCTCTTTACAGTGATATCCATTTGTGTTTATAACGAAACATACTTCATGCAAGATCTTTCTTCACTACTTAAAGGACAGGATCTCAGTATTCTGACTGTATACMCTATATTGTACCACTTAAATACCATTTAATAAAATTAGAATCGAGTTGTCTGTTATTCAGCATGATGAAAATTAACATATTTTAGTTGCTCCTAAGTGTCTTTACACCTCAAGTGCTATATTGCTAACTTCAAATGTACTACATTTTTTTCAAGGAGACATTCTGTCATGCTGAATAAACTTACAAATTATTTTATTTTTATTGATTTTTTACATTTTTTGTATACATTGTGCACTTAGAATTAACGTTCTTTCTAGATTCTAAGCTTARCAGCAAGATCATTCAAAGAGAAATAAAAAATCTGACTTTCCTCATAGCCTGGGAAGATCTCTCCTCATTGTCAGAGTATGTTATTTTTCAGCAGAGAATTAAAATACCTAGGCCTCAAATATCCTATGATTTTTGAGCATTGATTTTACAAAAATCATGGTTTCTGAATGAAGCACCTCCAGAATCGGTCTGCCAATACGATTCTAAAAGGACTTTGAGATCAGTGTAATGGTTCTGAATATTTTGTCACAGTCCAAGAAGATCCCAGAGTAGTACTAACATTCTCCATTATCTTGTGAGAAACATACTTGGTGAAAATAGACTGAATGTTAGAAAAGTGTGACTGAATTATCATTTCCTTCAGGAAAAACATTACTGTGACTTTTACCAAAGCAAAGAAAATATTTTATTTTATTTTATTTTATTTTATTTTATTTTATTTTATTTTATTTTATTTTATTTTATTTTATTTTATTTTGCTTAGCTTTGTTTACTAAAATTTGTTTACTAATTACTAAATAGCACAGATATTAACAATTTTTTAACTTTTTTTTTTTTTTTTTCTTCCAGACAATATAGTCTTCTCTGTAAAGATAGACATGTTAGGAGCAAATTCTTTTTACAGGTCATTTCTTTCAGTCTTATTAAAACTGCTATACAATTTGTGATTGTGAAAATAAAAATGCTTGTTCTTTCTGTCCAGTTTTTTTTTCCTTTTCCATTAAATCTAGACTGACTAGATCTAGATCAGAGCCAGCTTACATCTAATTTAAAGTCTATGTAAAATGCAGAATAGGTTAGCAATTTCAGTAGTCAAAGATGAGGATAATCTAGAAACAGTAATGGTAGGGAAGTTTAGATTCTTGTCTGTTTTGCTATCAAGCAAAAAGGATAATAATAATAATAACAATAACAATAACAATAATAATAATAAAATATTAAAATTCACTCCTGACTTCAAAACAAAGCTGTCATCAGATACAAAAGGCTGATGTACATCAGGACCAGATTCTGGTATAGTTTTTACTTAGATATGTTCCTGGTTTCAGTCCCTCTGTAATTCTTTTCTGATTCATTCCAATATAAATTATAGTAGAATCTAACCCCATGGAGTCCAGGGATCTAATTATAAATAAAACAATTTTTCAGACACTGAATATGGGAAGATATAGTCTTTATACCTGCTGGTCATTARAAAGCTCACCAAAAAAAATGTGGATCAAAGAAATTGTGCTGTCAAAAGAAGCACATAGCAAAATCTGTGGAGCTTCAAAGAATGAATAAGGAGGTTAAGAGAAGACAACAAAATGAATAAATTGACAGAGGCTCATTGTAATCATCTACAGAGAAAATGTAGCTTAAATCTCTCCAGAATATAACTCCTATTTCAACAGTTCTGTGAGGTTATGCCTTATAAAAATGTACTAACATTTAAAATATGTCATTTCTCTGCAAGCATCACATAAGGAGGAAAAATAACAGAAAATATAACACTAAAACCCACCGAGCTGTCTCTTACTTCTCCATTAGAGTTCAAGAAGGTGAGGAGATAATTTAATTTGTTTTTTTTTTTTTTAATTTCAGCTTGGATTCTTGCAAAAATTTACTTTTTCGTATGTTTTTCCTTGTAGTTTTATTTTTCCAAGACCCTCCCTTTCTGACAATATTTTTAATTATCAGTGAAAGGGATTAAATGAAAAATAAAGAAACAACAAAGCAAAATACAAGGTTTTCATGCTTTACAAATACTTGAAACTAATATTTTGGGGKTTTTTTTAGGCTACCAAAGTAGTTTCCATGCTTCCCAGTCATTTATTGGGCATAAGCCATATGTGTTCCTTCAYAGTGACTGAGAAGAGGAATATGTGTGTTCTCTATTGCCTCTGTTTTGCTATAGTTTATTTTTCTCTCCTGTGTTAGATTATGGGGATGGCAAGTTGAACTTGGAAGTGATGAGAGCCCTCTCTTCTTCCCAAGTGCCATTACTGTGTCTTGTTTCATAAATGCCAGCTTCAGGGGTATTCTAAACACTCATAAATCAATTTAAATTATGTTAAACTAAGTATCACTTGTAGTTCAATCAGTCCTAAAGACAATTTTCACGTGCAGCAGTATAAAGTGTTTCATTTTTGCTTTATTACAAACAAATTTGATCTTTACTCATAAATAATTAATTCTACTTCATACTGTAATTTTTCTTGCTCCAGGGCAGCCTTTTAAGGTGCTCAGGGCTCAGCAGGACTTTTTTTTTTTTTTTTTTTTTTTTTTTTCCCCCATGTTTTACCTTACTTCTCCAGCAAAAGAAAATGAGACCACAAGAAACATAATTCATTACCAGTCTTAGGGTATAACTCTGGAAAAGAGAAACTCCAGAGTCTAGGGAGTAAAAGTTTATTCAAATATGTGATGAACTCCAATTTTGGAGTAAAGAAAAAGTCTTTCAGAAGGAAACATGAAGAGACTAAAAAAAGCAGTATGGCTTACTCTTGCAGAGGGAAATGGTATCTTACTCAAATACAATGCAGGGTWAAGACCAAAGTGGAGTGCCCGAGATTGCTCCTGAACAGTAATTCTGGGGCAAGCACCTACATATTCAGATTTTCACTCTGAGAAGGAGTTTCACTCTGAACAATCTCTGAGCACTTGTGATCGGTAAATATCTGGTGCTTTYGTTGGCAGATGAAATTTTTGTATCATCTATTATCTAAGTGATAACAGCCTTCTCTTCTGGACAGTAAAACTATTTGCTTATCTCATATGAGAATAAAGGTGCTTTTCTATAACATTTACTACAGTCATATTCCTTATCTCATAATGATTTTTGATAATTCACCATAAGTCTTTATTTACAATGAATTTCAGTGATTTTTTTTTTTTGAAAATCATATTTAATTTAGCAGACTAACTGAAGTGCACCAACTTCCCCTTTCACTCCCACCAACCTTGTGTTCCTAACTGTGAATCATTCTCTTTGAGTATATTCTGCCTGTTCTGTGTTGATTGTAGTGTTAATAAGCTTTGTTTTTTTTTTTTTATGATTTAGTGTGTTTAGATCCAGTTTTCCCATCTTTCCAAAAACTGRTTTGAACTTTTTGCATTAATTGCAAGGCTAAGCTTCTCAGAAATGTTTCCAAATCTTTCCTTTCTTGGTGCTTGTACATGAAGGTTACAATTTTAAGTATTGTATACTCCATACAGCTATTTAGTAATAATTGTCTAATGACTGTTAAGTTGCTTGAATGTGTTGTGAATGTGTACTTCAGAGAAATGTCAGAAGACTCTGGACAATTATACAGATTTGGATATTATCTTAATTAAATTGATTTGAACGGTCAGATTTGCATGATATTCAGCAAAAAGATGTTGATGTATTGGTCTTTCAGTACAGTCCATTTTCACAGTTTACTCTTTTAACTTTTTATAGGCTATATGTGCTAATTGCTTCTTAACTCTGTATAATTCCTCTGGGAAATCTTTTTAATGCTCTCTCATGAGTAGAAAATGATTCATTCTTTTTCTATCAAGAGAAAAATTCCTCAAGGCCTTTATTTTCCCCTTACAATGTCATTATTGTACACTCAGAAATAATTTATCTTATTGAAAAGCCAATACAAGAATGCATACTAGAAAAATTAATTCTAACAGAATGGCAGATGCACTTTTGTCCTCAGTTGAAAAGATGGCTCTATGGAAAAATTGGAAACTTGAAAAGTTTGCTCTAAYAAATGGCTAATTATTTATTACAGCATGATTCTCTCTACTAATAGGAAAATTATATGTAAATTGTTGTTCAGTGACCTATTGGTCTGAAATGGAAAGCTTTGCAGGTTACTGAGAGATTGACATTTCTCAATAAAATCAGTGTAATTGCACACTTACTTTTATCCAAAATCAACCAGCCACTGAGAGCTGGAACCATCCAGCCACTCCTATAATAGAACACTGAAATAAACATCTCACATGGCAGCTGAAACAAATGCTATATCTGTTAAATTTACAGAAAGTTTCTTTGAAAATTCACTTTAGCATCTACTGTTAAGTAGAATAAATCTATTTCTTAATACCTAAGATGACTTTATTTAGGGACAAATAATGCCAAACTAGAAGTCAACTAACTTCTTTGGGAAAGCTTTTTTTTTTTTTTTTTTTTTTTTTTTTTTTTTTTTTTTATGAGAGCCTGATATACTTCTTAAATTGAAGAACCCTACCATGTCATTTGTTTTTCTTGATTCACTGCACATCCACCCAGCACAAACATTAGTTTTTGATCTGGGTCTTTGAAGAAGGAATCCAGGAGCATTCCTTCTGACCCATAACCACTCTCTAAATACAGTTTGGAGTAAATTACACCATCCTGTAATCTCTATTTCAATCCATACACTCAAATCCTAGCAGATCAGGAGTCATAATTATATTATCTGGTATCACATCCCAAGCCAAGCAAAATATAGAAGATCTTTGTCACAGAATCTTCACATTGTTCAAGACATTTTTAAGTAAAAATAAATGAATGAATAAATAAATGAATGAATAAAACTCTCATCTCTCTCTCTTTCTCTCTTATTTATTTATTTGAGAGTTTTTTGTTTCAGTAGCTCTATATAGGACCCATACTGGGTGACCTCTAGTGTGGCTAGAGGTGTGTTCTGGAGGTAGCTGGTCTTGAGCCAGAAAAGCTATGAATCACCGTGTACCACAGGGTAGAGTGACATCTCTCTTAAAGTGGGTGCAGTAACCAGTCTAGATGGAGACTATGAGTGATGATTTATTTTAAGAATAGTTCTGATAAAGTCTAAAATAATATAAACAATAAATAAATTCTAAAATAATATAAAGTCTAAAATAATTCCCTACCCAGGGAATAAAGGCCAGATTGTAGGAAGTATTTGAGTGTCTTAAATGTCAGATTGGTAAAGTCTGGATGTATGATTTAAAGCTCAGCTGCCATATGAACCTACAGATACCTTAAACTCCATCAGTGACATACCACTTTTTACTTATAGTTATACTTGTGTAACAGTTTTGTGTCACTTCTTTCCATATTCTGAAGGGCTGAGTTGTGACTCACCATTCATGCTACTGACCACATGAACTATGTTATTGGTAATATGATCCTGATGTTAGGAATTGCCAGGCTTGAGATTGCGYTCTTGCTTTCAATCAATTACTGTACATGGTTATGAGTATCAGAATGTGGCTCTACCAGTCCAACAAACCATCCACCTTTTCATAATTGAGTTAGGCTACCATATAGCTATCTTCTTCAGTATCAATAATTCTGTTGTGTGATTTTTGTGATTTTGAGTGATTGATTGTTTTCTTATCATTTATCACTTCATTATATGAATATTACATCAATATTAAGAAATTGTTATAAGAATTATTAAATGTATGAGTAAAAGTTGAAGTTTCCTTGTTATGTATTTCTCGATCATAGAGTGTGTGTGCTGGAGTCACAGGAGGTTGTGTTGTATGAAAGAATTGAGTTCATTGTTCTTCTGAATGTTACTTGACAATTTATGTACAGYAGGGACACGTGATATAATTTCTGGATCACTATATACATGCTACACACATGGATGCATKTGCAGAACTAGTGAGAAAAGTTTTAGAAAAAAATGGTGACCAGATCAAGAGCATTGTTTTTTTTCCCCATGATATATGTATTAAATTTTGCTCTATTTATCATGTCCTTATTTGAAAATACTTTATTTTTAGTTTCATAATAGAGTGTTGCTGAGTCTGACAAGCATTTGAAAGCCACAGGCAGGCTAAGAATGATCATCCTCCTCCTCCTGCAGGCAGCCGTTCTAAGCTTCACTGCAGAAGAAAAGTTATTGCCCCCAGCAGTGTCTGAAGTTAAAAATTCTCTTGCAGCTCTCTGTAAATCTTAACTGCACTGAAAAGGAACTCATCAAAATTTTAAAAAGGTTGCATGGTTATCCTATGCAGCAGACACAGAAATATATATATAAAAAAAAAAAAAATCATCCTGCTTCTTTCTCTTTAAATCAATTTCCTTTCCATTACACATTTTTTTTCATCACCTGAAAAGTTCCTTTAAYAGAATGGAAAAAAAGTCTTATGCCTGAGCATATGCACACATCCATTATTCTAATACTATTCAATGCTCATTTGGTACAATATTAATCAGTATTTTTTTTGTTATTCATAAGGATTCTTAGACAAGACTAGGCTAGCCTACCAAGCTTCCTGCCATGTCAGTCCCCATGATATACCCTGTATGGTCTTTTTTGTCCCCTTTTATATTTTCTTCTCTTGGTTCAAAAGGCATTTTTTCAAGAGATCGAAAATGAAACAAAACAAAAGCATTCCACAAAGTACAAAACATTTTTATTTCCTGTAAAAATTATTAAGAGATAATACAAATAAATATGAAAAATATAATGAATTAGTGTAAAAATGYTTTTCTACCTTGCATTTTTGACAGCCTGAATTAAAAGGAATAGCTATATTATTTCCATGGGATCTAATTGACTGTGGTTGATAAGATAATATCTTGTTGACCGAACTATCCTTACCAAAAATTATATAAAGTTCATTTTATCCATATAAATTCAAAGAATGATGTGATAATTTTGAAATACTTTCGAGTTCTATAAGTTAAACCATATAGTATAAGGAAGGGAAGGATGGGAAAGGGAAAGGGAAAGGGAAAGAGAAAGGGAAAGGGAAAGGGAAAGGGAAAGGGAAAGGGAAAGGGAAAGGGAAAGGGAAAGGGAAAGGGAAGGGAAAAGGAGAAAAGGAGAAAAGCTTTCTCACCCAAACTTGCTTTAACGACTACTTATACTTGCCTATTTGTCCCACATGAGTGTTCTGAGTAAGGCTACTGTTTTTTGCCTTTTTTTTCTTAAACTGCTTTCCCTTCCCATTCCCATCTACTCTTAATAAAGTTTGTAGAAAATTTTCCTTCCTCTTCAAAATAAGTTCCCAATGCCCTCAAAACTAAGCTCTAATAATTAACTACTAGAAAACACAAAACATCACTGTTTCATTGTAAATCTTGTTTCATCTTTTGTSAAAAAGAAGTAGCTTTTTGTCAGGCTTCCACTGGGGACTATTCTTCATATGGCAGCTCCTTTTTTATGTTTCAGATCTAAGATCCCCACTTTCATCAGTCTCAGAGAAGATCACAGTTCTGCCTCATACAGATTTTTTTTTTTTTCATTTTTCTCTTCATTTTACAATAACTTTCACAATACTCAGACAGAATGAGATGAGTCAGATAGTTCCTGATCAGTCTGTTCTAGGATTAATCTGTTATTTTGACCTGTTCACAAGATGTTTCTAGATGTTTTTTGACACTATGTTTCCAGTGAAAACTCTAAGGAGTGCTCTATKTCCTTGAGGCAGTTTAAAAAGGCTTTGTTAAAAAGAGTAGATTTAAAAAGTCTAATTGAATCCAGTTCTGCTTTTGCCCACCAAAAATTTATCTTTCCCAGTAATAGTTCAATGAAAAATGAAATCCAATTCAGCATCTCTATGTTGGCTGAATTATGCAATTAGCATAATTCAGAGAGAGAAATATCTATATGTCTCAGAGACAGAGAGAGAAGACATATCCATATACATACAACATATCTAATGCCACAATATTTCTTTTTCTCATTTATTGGCACTCAAAGGGATTCTGTATTTGGTGACACTATATACTCTATAGTTTCTTTTAATGATTTTTCCAGGTTGCAGTTATTTCAATAAGGATCCTATTTGAAKGAAAGTTTTTATATGGGCATTGGTTTGACTAATGTAAGAATAGTATGACAAAACACAATTTAACTTGTCTAATATTACAATTAAGCAATTTTTTTTAGTTGTTGAACTGTAATAAAACCAGACTATGTGAAATATAAAAACTGTCATATGAAACATGAGTTTTCTGATATATTAATTCTACCTTTTGATACTTATTCTTGTAACTTGCTAAAATATGCACATTATTTTAAAACAGTTTTGAGTCCAAGTGCTACAAAAATTATTAAAATACAACATTTAATACTTTAATGCTGCTGAGAGTAAAGCAGAGCTGCTGAATGCTGCCTTTGCTTCTGTGTTTGTCAGGGGCAGCCCTCTAGAATCCCAGGCCCTAGGGACACACGAAGAGAGCCAGAGGGAGGAAGGCTTGCCCTGGGTAGAGGAAGAGTGGGTCAGAGAGCATCTAGGGAGCCTCGACACCCACAAATCCATGGGCCCTGATGGGATGCACCCCAGGGTGTTGCGGGAACTGGCAGATGTCCTAGCCGAGCC
>NW_020455605.1:23079-28887 GCF_003342845.1 Nothoprocta perdicaria
AGATGTTACATATAAACAAGAAAAAAAGGGATGAAACCTTGAATGTCAAGAGAAATTTTGCTATTTGATTCTGAATGAAAAAGATATCACTCCTAATGCCCCTTCTGAGTGACTTTCAAAATGAACAACATATTGACAAAAGATAAAAAAGATACACAATRAAGTGATAATGTTTTGTATTTGTAAGTTGTCAGCCATTAGAGTTGTGCTTTGAGGGCACTGGGAACTCATATTGAAGTAGTAGTAAACTGTCTACAAACTTTATGAAGAGCAACTGGAAAAAAAAAATTAAAAGTATCCCAGCAGACTAAGATAAAGAAAAGGTGCCCTGAGCATTAAAGTACTGAACCTGATGGTGTTCAGTGAAGCTGGAAGAGAAAATCTGTTTATGGCCTCAGGCCATCCAAAGAAAAACATATCCACAATGATGATAGTGAGGGAGCAGCTATTTGGCAGTGTGCCTGCTATATGGGGATGTTTAACATCATGTTAGCCTCTGTCCACAGAAAGAACCAGATCTTGTCTATTACAAAAATATTCCACCATCCAGCTACAGATACGAGACAACATGATGAGGGAAGGCAGTTTAAGGTGAAGTAATTCAAGAAATTCAAGTTCTTGTGTTAAAACAGAAAYTGCACACTCAAACAAAGAAATGAAGAAAGCATATGAATAGTTAGCTATATGTGTCAGCATACAAAATAGAAAGCTTGATTATAMATTTTTTATTATGAATTTGCCAACAAATATTAACATAAACACTCAATGGCCWCTTTTCTGTGTCCTAGTGAATTATAATTTTGGAATTTGGTATCATATGCTTGTAATGCTACATCTATTGCTGGCCTCGGAGACTTGTGATGACAGAACCAAAGATKATAGGTTATGCATTGCATAGCAAAGAAAGAAGTGATGTAGGGGAGATTAGATTTGTATGGCCCATATTCACATGGAGAATTATCAGAGTATTTTTTTGACTGTTCTGTGATGTACTATTACCCTTGCTTTTGTGAGCAAGAAACAATCAGACTAGTTTACCATCTTATTTGTAAGATGGACCAGCTCTTTTGTTCCACTTTTGTCTTCTCCATGGCTCCTGCATAAGTCTAGTGTTTCATGGATATGTTTAATCCCAGTGTTTGCTCTGTTCATTCCTTAACATCTKTGAGAAATTGTTACTTTCGTTATTTACTTTTCTTTCCCTAGGTCTAGGAAGTCACAAGAAACATCCTTGAAAATTGTTGCCAGAACTGAGAGATAAAAAACAAGCAATTGCTTTAGGAAATTAACAACTGTCTGCCAGGAGTTACTGACAGTTAAAGGACTTCTAGTCTTATTACAGATTTGGTCAGACTGATACATTGTTCTTTAAAAGCATAGACACCTTAGGTTATCTGTTACTTTCTTTTTTTCCTTTAGAGCAGCACATTAAGCAATTCAGTTCAAATTCTGTGTCATTTTAATTGGCACAGGAGAGCAATTAACTTTCAATGSCAAAATGTCAAGTGCTTCCTTTGCCTCATCAAAGCACATTTGTCAGGAAAAGACTATAATTTCACGTAAATAACAATTGGTGCAATTAATCTGTATGTTTCAATTAGCTCATGATCTAATTATCCGCTGGTCTAAGGATAATAGCTAAGGACTTCAAAGAGAAAAAAGTCTTTCTCTTACCTGTATTGTTGACTCTTGAATAATTCCTCTGTGATAATTTGTTGAACTTGACAGCTTTGCTTCACTCCAGCTCTGAACTCAGTCATACCATGAACCACAAACCKCAATGCTGTTAAACTGCCAAAGGAATTAAAACTAGCTCAACTGACAGAAGAAAGACAGATATTTCACCAAGTGATGGTGATATTTAAATTATTGATCTATTGATKTACAAAGTCCCAAGGACCTCCTTGCACATTAAGAGAAGTAAATAAAAAACAATGCTTTTAAAAAGTGAGAAAGAGCCAATAGAAGACTTATGAGTCTGCAGTCTTGTTGCTGATGGTTTGAGCAGTGAGATTCCTTGTATATAACATAATTTTGTTTGGAATAGGAAAAAAGGATCCTCAACTTGATGCCTTACAGCATCTGTCTTAAAAGAAATTCTCAGTAAAAATCCTTGGGCACCTTTTAACAAAGAATAGTGCCTATCATTGTTAGGTAGAAAAGCAAAACATGATTTTATAAGCAAAAGCATACTTATTGCTAAGAGCAATATTTGACCAAGAGTGCTTTAATTCTTAATAGAACTAATATTAATAAAAAAACCCTTATCCTTTCATTATAAAATTAAAGTATATTTTCTGTCTTTTARAGTCTTGTCTTCTTTCTTTCACCATTTTTTTTCATTCCCAAGAAAAAGAATAAAGATTTTGAGCATGTGAGTAAAGGAAAAACTGTCAGACATCTCCCCTGACAGCTTTCTTTGTTCCTTGGTGAAAGGTGAGTCTTTCTTCCTCTGTGATAAACCCCAGCCTTTCTGAAGATCAGAAGAGAAGAAGCCCAACCTGGTCAGCAAGTTCCAGAAGATTTCCCAGTAGCCWCTTCTCGTGTCAACTAATATTGCTGCTGGGTTCCAGAACTGAAGCAGAATATTGTATGGGATATGCATATAGTTCCTACTAGCTTCCATTTGTCCCTAAACTGACTCTTAGAGAAATGAGTGAGAAAAAGTGTTCAAGTAGTTAAATTTCATATTCATATCACACTGTCTGTGTCTCTGGGAGCAGTGATGCTCGAATGATCATTTTTGATGGTAAGACTGTGCATAGACTGATATTGCTAAACATAAAAGTGGAGACATTTCATCCAGCTGTAATGGCTTATGATTTGATTCTGGTCATGGCAGACATGAGATAAAATAGATAAATTTCTTCTGAACTGCTGCAGATGAAATATTCATCAAACTGCTCTTACAAATTAACATATTTTTTTTTTTTTTTTAACTAGGTTAGATTGTTAAGATCCTTCTTGCATCTTCTCTAATATCCAGTTAACTGTTTTTATATTAGTGTAATTTATTTTGTTATTACAGACAGCATCAACAGGAAAAGAGATGCTATTCTTAATGGTAGAATAGTGTATAGCTATGTGGTTGTAGCACTTCCCTGGGAGTCAAGAATTTGAAATATCCCTTGAAAACACAGAAACATAAATCTTCAATATATTGTATATGTGCAATTTGGTAAAGCCTTTTTTTCAAAGGAAGAATCTCTATTTTCTTGTGAAGGAAAGTAGTAATCCATCCCTGTTGGAGCCTTCAAACTCCCTAATGAGGAAGGGCCTGTGAATTCTGTGATGAATTAGCTTTCTCCTGTAGCCTGTGGGTCTCTGGGTCTCTGTGAAGTGTTGACCTGGAGGCACAGATCTCTTTACAGTTAAAAAAAAAAACAAAAACAAAAAAAAAAAAACAAAAAACAAAACAAAACAAAAAAACCCCTGCTGGTTGCTTAAGGGCAACTGTAGGCTGGTTGTTACAAATGATGAAATGATGCCATTCTGAGTCATTTAATTTGTCTGTGCATTGGATTGGGAGCTCAAGCACTTAACACTAGCTTAACAGTTTGGGGACTCAAACATGTAAAAGTGTCATTGTGTGATGCTTAGAATCACAATTCCTCAATTAATTGATTTATCTAGTCCCCAGTAATCAATAGTATTTGTTTCTGTTGCTGGTGTTATGAAATCAATGACATTATCACCTTGTTTCGGATCATACTATTCAAAAATATTCCCCATACTATATATGGATTATTTTTTCTTAAAATGGCTGTCATTTCTGCATGGTTTCTGGTTTCTTTCAGGATGATATTGAGGTAGCATATTTTATATCTTGCTGATTCTGTTTAAATTCTTTTTTAGCTTTCGCAAGGTTCTCTATAGACCCATTATTCTGAATCACCTTTTTCTTAAAAGAATTTTCTCCCCAGGTGGTTTTCCTCAAGGCCTTGTTGCTATAGTTATGCAGTGTCAGTTTATATACAAATTGAGTATTTCAGCTATTTTTAAGAGCTGCAGAGTGGAAAATATGCTGYGGTAATATAAATGAAAATATTTTCAGTGGTCTACTACTGAAGAACAACAAAAAAGCAACAGAAATACATCTATTAACACACATCTATTACATCYATACATCTATACACATCTATATACATCTGTAAACACATCTATTAATAAGGATCTGTTAAAAATCTCTTAAGATTTGTTAAAGAAATGTATGTTTGACTGTATTTTAACCTCACTCTGTGGCATTTCCAGAGTTTCAAATTCAATCTGAATTAGTAATTCATAGTCATTACAGCCTTTCTATTTATTTATTTATTTATCTCCTATCTTTTAGAATTCCAGACAATCAGATGGTTGGGCTTCAGCCCCCAAAAAATCATTTTAGTCACCTGTATTTTTACTGTATTTTTACTTTCATCATGACTGCCACAGAAGTTGTAGAAACTGAACAAGTCCTGTAACTCTCTTGATCTTACTATTTGATTAGATCCAAGTGCTTTAGAATAAATTATGGCTCCAGCGGCAGGTATATGGCAGTTGAAATACTCCCATATTCCTATAATTTTTTTTCAGTAAAAAGAGCAATGAATTTTATTATTTTATAGTTTTATAATTTTATWATTTTATWATYTTATTATCTTATTATCTTATTATYTTATTATTTTATTATTATCATTGTTGTAAAAGTCCTTGGAAAGATATCTGTTTTTCCTGTACTGCAATTCCAGTCACTTTTCATTCCTGTCTTAGCAATTCCATGGTATTGGAACTGGACAGAAGCACAGAGAGACAAAACCCTGGAGATACCACACTCAGGGTCATGACCTCCCTAGATAATCTGTGGTCAAGACTATATCATATCCAGCCCATTCAGTGTTTTTTTTTTTTTTTTTTTTTTCCCTAATGCTTCAAAAAATATAAAACAACTACATTTATCCCATGGAAATTTAGCATGCTGTCCTGTCTGGAGAGCATGCCCTTGCTGTGTCCTGAATCCTGTCTGTGCTCTGCTGAAACTGAGGATCACTGAGCTCATCARATCCCTGGTCCTCACACTCCAGGGACTCGGGGCTCAAGGAGCCCTGCTACAGCCAACAGTGCTCTGCTCTGGCCTGCAGCAGAGACACAGCTTAAAATATCTTTGGAGGAAGAGATGCTTATCCAAAAATCACTCTCTCCTCTCCCATTAATCTGCCTCTCAAAAACACGTAATGACAGGCTCCCAGATCTTAATCATTCTCTACAGTCATTTTTTAAAACCACAAATACAGGATTAAAAAATGTATCATCTGCTGTGGTAGAATCCAATCCTGTCTAATATCACATAATCTTCTTAAAATAATTAGGATTTTGCCCCCTCTGTTGTAATTTAGTAGCTGTTGCAGAACTTCAGTCCCCTGGGGGTTAGAGGCTTTATTCTAATTATCAGACTAAATTTCTTAAAGTCCATTTTGCATCCATTTACTTTTGTGCTAACACTTCTCTCTAGTTTAGACATCTTTACTCTCGCAGTTCTTATCAGCTCACAGGTTTAGAAGCAACTAGAATTTTCCCCTTCCTCTTCTTCTRTTACATTACACAAGCATTTTCATGTCTTACCTGAAAGACAGGAGTCTCTTTTCCCTATATATTCTAACCCTTTTTAGAATGTAGGTGACCTGAATTGTCGATAATAAATTAACTGTTATCTCACCAGTGTCAGATACACTGAAGCAGAGGTAGTCGTTTATTTCACCAGGTCTCTGCTGTATTTTTATTTTTTTTTTATTTTATTTATTTTTTTTTTTTTTTAATGGCAGAACTTCTGCT
>NW_020455605.1:28903-32111 GCF_003342845.1 Nothoprocta perdicaria
GAATTGTCGATAATAAATTAACTGTTATCTCACCAGTGTCAGATACACTGAAGCAGAGGTAGTCGTTTATTTCACCAGGTCTCTGCTGTATTTTTTTTTTTTTTTTTTTTTTTTTTTTTATGGCTGCATCACATTTGTGACTTGCAGCCATTCTACTGTCAACTCAAGTATGTTGGGATTGCTGTGCTTTTCCTTTCAAGCTGAAGGGAAATGTCCCTTTAATATAGCTAACTTTACCATACTTGATTCTTCTGTAGTAGCTTACTGTTATGTTCTAATTAATTTAATCTATGATCCTGAGTAAATGGTGTCTTATTTCAATTTGAAGACAGAGTTGTAAGTGTACGTGAAATGGAAAGGATGTGTGAAAAGTAAAGGTCGTGGGATGTAAAGGATATACTAACAGATACTATATATATATATAAAAAAAAAGGAGAGAGAGAGAGAGAGAAAGAGAGAGAGGGGGAGAGAGAGGAAAAGTGTTAAATTCAGCATACAAATACACATACCTTAACAAACCAGAGATAATGGAGACAATGCTGCCTCTCAGGTCACCAGCTGATGGGCCTTTGAAGGAGCCCCTCAGGAGCAGCCTCCTCCTGGACTTCGCAGCTGATAAGAAAGAGGGAAACAAGATTAACAGGRATGTCATGGAGAAAGCCAAACTTATCTGGGGATGCTTGAGGGGACTTGTGGGACTGTGCAAAGCACATTATGGGCTTTCTTAAGGGGATTGTGGGAAAGGGGAAAACTTATAATGGGATAGTTAGAGGAAGTAATGGGTGTGATTTGCTCTGCCTCTATTGATCTCTGTGGTCAGCTATGTTTGTAATGTGTGTGTGTGTACGTGTGTGTGTATGTGTGCTTTTGCATCCCTGGAGCATCCTGGAGCTCAACCTCCCTGCTAGTTGGAGCTATAAGTGGGATCAGTAGTAGTCAGACTGAGAGGAAAAATTCCCTGAGTCTCAAGCTGACCTGAGCCAACTTCCCTTAAAAACAGCATCATGCACTTCAATGTACAGCTCATTCCCAGGACCGCTTCATTACAACTGCGATAAGACATATATTTTTCTTAAATATTTAGCTTTTCTGTATTTTTATTGTTCTCTTAAAATATCAATTTGCTATGGAAGAATAATTCTTCATATAATGGTATTTAGTTAGTGCAATATACTATAATAAGCAGTCCAGGGTGTCAGTGTAGCATTTGTACGAAGATTAAAACTGTCTTTTTATGATTAACACTATATTTATATATATTAAAATTACTTCATGGAAATGTTAAGTAGATCACGTGCAGATGCCCAGTGGAACTAAACATACACTTACTGTTTTCAATTTTAGTTTAAAACTGTCATGAGTATTCTAAACACATCCTTTGATATAGTTAAAAGGTAGACACGAAGGACATATTCTCCATCTTCTGAAATCTAAACTGCATGACACTCTACGTTGTATAGCACCAAACAAGGATTTCCAGATTTTCTGTCTGACTAGTGTTGAATTTGTATTATATCATAAAACTAAATAAAATCACTGCTAGAAATAGCAAACAACAAAATATCCACTGTTCTTTGCAAGTAGTACTGTGCTCAAAGTGCTACAGGGTTAGCCAAAATGATGGTGAGTTTTTGTGCTTAAAACTTCAGTCTTCAATCTGAAAAGTGACATTATGGTGCTGAGATAGGTACTACCCATTTTGTTTGATTGTAATTGGTTTAAACTGAGTTTGGTCTNGCAAACAACAAAATATCCACTGTTCTTTGCAAGTAGTACTGTGCTCAAAGTGCTACAGGGTTAGCCAAAATGATGGTGAGTTTTTGTGCTTAAAAGGGGGCAAAAAACTTGCGATTATGCAGAAAGCTGCAATTATGTAACACAATGAAAAGTCAGTTCAACATCATTTTGACCTCAAGTGTAGCCACCATACTTCATAATGATCTGAGTGACCATTTTAAATCTGAATATTAAAGACCAACACTCAGATATACAGGAAAATCAATAGAGATCAGATTTTCCTTTAAGAGAAAAGATTAATACTTTTTCAGAAAATAATGGCTTGTGTGTTGAGAATAAAGATAGGAGATGTGTGTATTTCTTAACATCAATGAGAATAATCATTTGCTCTCATGTAAAATATTCCTGAGACTGATGCATACATATAAAATATTATGTGTATATACACATATAAATATATGTCTATTTCTATATATGTGCATATAATACTATAGCTCTTTAGGTAACAGGAAGTTGTGTTTTAGACTAGGTAATAGAGGTAGATGTTTTTCAACGTGTCTGAACTATTAATGGCTGACTGATATTTTATACTTTTTTTTCACACATACAATTCATATCAGTTAAAATGAGGATTTATCTCTCAAAGATTTAAATTTCTTCATACCAAAATACTTTTTTATGCTGCTGAAATTTATTTAAAAAAAAGACAAGAAGCAATATTTAAGAGAGTTTGTGCATTTTTGTTTTATTGTTAAGTTATATAGTAATTACAGTTTCATTTTCCATGAGTAAGTATATTCTAAGCAAGCAAAATATGGCTTAAAAAAGTGAAAGCTGTAAGTTTGAAGTGATGTTTGAATTTTGTTGCACTGACAAAGTAAAAGCAGGTCAAAGAGTTAACCCTTTGGTGCCTTGTCTCTGTGACAGTTGGTATTATGCCAGAAACACGGTATGTCTAAAAGGAGCATTTTTTCACCCCTTATTTCCACTGTGTCAGCTCTGCTGAGGTTGCCCATTAACATCCACTTTAAAACAGTGGACCACTTCAGTAAATATAGTCTATTCAGTACTAAAACCGATTTACACTGTCTGGATGCTGCCAGAATATTTAGCAGAAGTCAAGTGGCTATATAATAATTGAACTCATGAGATAGTGTCTTTCCATATTATTCAATGCTGGAAACTCATCATTCATTGTAATTAAAGTGCTTAGTGTCACACTCCTTATACATAAAAATCTGAAGAGTTTGCAATACAAAATTAGATAGGGAAAATATATCTGAACAACTGTATGAGACTCGATTAGAACACTAATGTGCCCATGTTTTTCTCCCATTGAGAAAGAATAAATACAACAGCAGTGTGTTTATATTTTGTGCTGCAGTGTAAGGATGATAATATGAAAAGGATCACAAAAAACATGATTCTTTCTTTTTTTTTTTCTTTTTTTTTTTTTTTTTTCTTTTTAATG
>NW_020455605.1:32731-79389 GCF_003342845.1 Nothoprocta perdicaria
AACTTCAGTCTTCAATCTGAAAAGTGACATTATGGTGCTGAGATAGGTACTACCCATTTTGTTTGATTGTAATTGGTTTAAACTGAGTTTGGTCTTTCTTACCAGAGAAGGGCTTGGTGAGGTAAGGCCTCCTCCAGGAAATCCTCCTCCTCCTAAGGCCAGAGAAAATAGCTTCTATCCTAGAAAAGCTGTTTGTTTGTTTGCTTGCTTGCTTGCTTGTTTTTATGGGAGAGACAGGAGATGCAATTTGTAAGTTCATTGTTGGGAAAAAATCTATACAGATTTCACTCAAGGTTTTGGCCAGCCTCAGTGGAGTATCTGTATATTAGGAATGTATAATTTCTCCATGCTCTCCTCAATAAATTATACACATTAAAAAAAAGCCTATAATTAGGATGAACAAATTTATTTCTTAATGGCCCAGCTGAAACTCTAGAGCTACACTGATGCTTATATTACTCAAACAAGAAGATAATCAGCATCTTCTATTATTCTTATATCTGTGAAAAGTACCATCTTGAATTTCCAAATTCTTTTTTTTTTTTCCTTAACCTACTTAATATCCTTAACCCAATTCACTTAAAATCTAGCTCAGTGCTAACACAGGAATCTTTCATCACACCTTTATTTAAGTAGTATAATAATAGAAAAAGTAAATAATTATGTTATTTCTGAAAATATATTTTACTTTGTCCTGCATCTTTTTTAATCTTATCTGTGTCTTTATGTAATGAAAACAATGAAAAGAGGAAAGGAAATGAAAGCAAGAAAATGTCAGTTATAGAAGTTAAATAACTTCTGTGAACTTTCCAACCTTCATTTAACTCATTTTTACCTCTTAACTAGCAGAAGGAGGAGGAATAGAATAGAGTAATGCAATTAGGTGTGATTAATGATTTGCTGAAAAGAACATCTTATATGCTATGATCATCAATAAAGTTTACTCAGACTTTGAAGTGTCCAGGCTATTCTTAATGAATAGGTAAACAGAAGTCAAAACTCAGTGGGATGAACATTTTTAGAGGTGGACACCTTTATTACAGGGACGTTACCATTTCTTATTTCCCATTTTTTTCCCATACTACCTTAAATACAAATGCATCACACTACAGGAAAATTAGATTTTTCTTTCTGTGTTTCTAATGGATATATGTACTAATACATTAATTTAATACATATTAATATTAATGATAGATATTAATATATCGAAATGTAATATATATTAATAAAATGTCATGTATTAAATGCATATACAATGTATTTTAAAGTATTAAATGTTCTAGGTCAATTCCATTTTCCCATTAACATACTAACATTTTCTCCCTTATGCAATATTTCTTTTAATAAGCACAAGCCTCTCAAATCTCTGGAGTGTTGCCTTTTTAATTATTTTTAATTTTCTGTTTTTAGAAATGGGAAGCACTATTTTGGAAACAATTTCAGGCACTCTATCAGCATAACTTCTACTGAACAAAGGGGCTTATGTGGCTTTATTTGTCATGAGTAAGACAACGATAATCTCTTTAAAATCCTGAGTGCAGCTATGCTGTGAGGCAAAAAACATTTTTCTTCTAACACACACCTTTGGTGCATCCTGCAGACTCAGCATTTGTGTTAAACTGCAGTTAACAAAAGCACCATAGATTCTACCTCTTACTGACGAGTAGGTTTACCACAATTAATTTTTTTATATACCATGAAGAGCATCTTATTTTCTCTTGTATAAGAGTGTAGTGCAAGAATGATTATGGTGGGATGCCAAACATTTAAGTTGCAACATTTTCAATTTGCTAGACAGTTATAACAATTTAACATCTATTTCCTGTCCTCCCACATCATTCTCAACTTTCCTCAGTGTTACAACTTTCCCTCTTAGAAGCAACTCCTTTGCATAAATGGAAAATTCAAGTAAATTTGGGGGGAATTTATTTTAAAAAATAGCTTGGGTGTAATCTAAGCTGATGGACTTTGCACCGAAACAAACTGAAATGAAGAGATACCTATCATGAGAGAGTGAGAGATGGAAACTACCAGCAACTACATAGAAAAAAATATAAGAAGGGAGGTGTAAACTGTTCATTTGTAAAAGCTGGATTTTTAAGACTGTTTCTGACATAGCCTTAATGAAAATGAGAGTAATAGCCAACAAATCTATTCTAGAAGGCTACTATTTGTTAAATGAAGGGTGAGTGCTGTCTCATCCAGTTTTAGATACTTAAGATAAGTAACTGTGAACTAGTCACCCTAAGTTCCCTTTATAGCTAATGGAAAGAATTAAGCATGCCCATTTTATACTGAGAATAACTTCCTTTTGGGTTTTTCTTCTGCAAGGGTAGCTTAAGGCTTAGATTTAAATACTTAACTTTTAAGTTCCTGAATTAGAGCAGAATCTCACCCCACATGATTGAAAAAGTCTATCTATATTTAAAAGAAAATAAGATTGCTCTTCAAAAGATTCTGCTTCACAAATTGATTGTGCATGGAGCTTGCAATATAAGAAAAGGGTCTTCCTATTTCTTGACTTTCTACTACTAATGTTCCTACATCTTGTAGCCACTTCAATTTCTGTGAAGTAACTGAAGTTCATTAGGTTGGCATCCATCTATATTGTATAGTAAGAATTTGCTACTTCTGAACTGTCAGAAAAAGACTGTAAGAAATATGTGTTTATGAAAGCTGCTGCAATGTCAGCTGATTTGCAATATTGCTCTTGAAAGGATCAGTGAGTAACCATTCTGCAAGTTTATGAGAATTATACATACATATATATATATATAGGGGAACTTTATTCCTCTATTCTGAACTAGAGTGTAAGGAATGATTTCGACTCTCTGATCCTGACTCAAAATCAGAAACTACTCAAACTTGCTTATGCTTACCTTTCCTTGCAAGCACACAAAATCTGTACGTGTGTGTAAGGGGGACTATTAAGTCACAGTTACTTTGAAGACTCAAGTCAGATCAAAATCTGAGAAAGAAAAAATGTTTCTGGTATTTCTGTTGTGTTAAATAACAGTTTCCTGGTAATAAGAGATTTTCACATGATTCGAGCTCTTTCATCTGTAACTATAGTGCTCTGAGAGAAAGTGTAGATAAGTATCGAATATGTCTGAATTACTTGACCATTCCACCACCAATAATGAAAAGAAAAAGATGACAATGGAGATCTAGGTTATCCTTAAGGAAAGTTAGCAAGTCCCTTATACTCATTCACCAGATATTATAACACAGAATTCTTCAGGGATTTATACAAATTATTATGTTCTAGTTATAAGGTGTGATTCTTCTTCAAGTGTGWTATTCTTGCCTGTGAGCCATAAATGATACCTCAATGACAGCAAAGCATGAACATCCATATAAACATGATAGTGCTCATCCTACTGGCCTGCATCCCACTGAGCATCATATGAGAGCAGCAAAATTAGACTGACAGACCCAGTGCTGTCAGTAACTTGATTAGTCTTATGTTTAGTGACGGAATGACTAGTGTCAGTAAGCCAAGACTCACAGGATGTTGAGCGGTCAAAGTCGAAAAGACTTCAATGCGTTTTGCCAACACTTAACAGCGCCTTTTAGTTTTACCTCATTCATTGGGTTCTAGATACATTTTGCATGCAAAATACCCTCTGTAGACCAAAATTGCTGAGGGGTTGTTTTGTTCAATGGATTCATTGTAATGGTCTTAGGGAGGCAGCTCTTCTCTCTGCCCTCCGGCAGCAGCTTATATACAAGGTCAACAGTGAGAGCTACTTATAGGCCAAAAACCTATTTTGGCCATGTTTTACTGCCAAGATTCACCTGTTCAACCTAACCTTAGGAGCAGAAGCTGAAGTAATTCAGTCAAATAGAAATTACTCAGCACTTGGAAAGAAAAGCTAACAACTTACATGCTTTCTAACTTCTATTAATTCTGAATACTTTTAGAATTATAGATTAGTATAATAAATAATAAATTACTTTTTACTTATTTGACAGCTTTCCTCTGAAGATAAATTAGATATACTCTGAAGGCATATTATATCTTGTTATTCGGTAAAAGAAACACAGAAAGATATCTTAATGGAAAGACATGCAAGGAAGGTCYCTGGCTATGAAATGCAATTCAAGCAGAGTAAAGACTTTGTTCCTCACATTCAGTTCACAAAACACTGCCTATATTGCATTATTAATATGGTCATGGTAGCCTACACCATGGTTACACTGTTGTGTTGTCAGGTGTTTTTCTGGCATATTTTGTATGGCTCTGAGAACAAAGAAAGTTGTTCTGATCACCCTTGAGTTAGGTCCACCATGGATGCAGCTGTGCACCTCAGCATATGCTTGACCTGGCTCCTCATGAAGCAGAGATGGCCAAAATGGTGCCCACTAAAGAGAATCATTCTATCAGAAATCAGGAGGCCATGAGAGACCCTGGACATGCATAAATCAGGCTCATAACTTCTCTATAGCCTTTAGCATAAGCAGCAGAGAGAGATTTTTTTTATGTTTATCTGCTGGAGCTGTATTTTCAGACATTATCTGAGAGCGTTTTTTATTGTTTTTTTTTTTTTTTTTCTTTTTGTTTGTTTGCTTTAAAGGAGAGAGGGATATCAATTCTTTCTACTACTTCCATTTTTTGCTGGAAAAAAAAAAGTTATTCTGTTCTGATCCTCAGAAACTTTTTTTRTTATTTTCATTTCTGTGTGTTTTTGTTTATTTGTTTGTTATATGTTTATATTGATTTGCTTAAATCAAAATCATACTGAGCAAATTTTTATTATGTTGCGTTTGTCTTTTTTTTTCCTTACAATAAAAGATGAAACTATGTTTAAGTGGGCAGAGCCTCATATAAGCATCTTTTGTTTGTATTTCCAGTGATTAAGATCAGAATGGGTTTCTCTTGTTTGGCATTGTCTTCGTTACTTAGAATGGCTGAGAGAATTTATTTATTTGTTTGTTTGTTTGTTTCACACTTTCATTTCTCTCGACTCATTTTTTCCTACTGTCTTAAACTCAAGATGTTCATAATTCCCTTTTACTTGCTCATTCTTCTGTGAAGATAATTGAATTCAGTCATAGTTTTAAATCATGCCAAAGTCTTTTTTTACCTGGATTAAAGATTTCTTAACTTCTAAAGAAAGAGGTATATTTTAAAAACAGTGATTTTAGCATGTTCCACGACACAATTCCAAACATATAATATCTTAACTACTCTTTTTAACTACTCTTTAACTCTCTCCTGTTTGTTTTTTAGATTTTTCTTTTCAAAATGACTAATCTTTGAAGCATGATTAAAAAATTGCTAACTACTATTTTTTTTTCCAGTTTTGTAACATGGAGTCTAGATATTTTAAAGAATAATAGATTGCATAGTTATGAAACTGTTTTTGTAGAAGAAATTATTTAAATTAGAAAAAACATTTCTAAAATGAAATAACTGTTACACAATTCATTCATCCAAATTTCATTCTACTATTATACAGCTGAATTCATTTTCATGAAGAATGACTGGAGAATAAAAAGAGACATTATTTTGTGCATTATGACCTGAACTATATTAACGTTATGTTCATTGAACATTTTGCAAAACACATAATGGAGAAGTAATATTGGCAAAATGCAGCTGGCTCCATTAGAGATACCTTCCTCTAGAGATATGAAGGAAAAGTATATCAAAATCGCACCATGAAGGAGGACAGAGGTAGATCTCTATCTAAATAACTTGCAAAATCCAGTATTTCCATAGGGTTACATATTTCTTCTCATGAATAAAATAATAATATAGTAAAAAATAAGCATTTATTTCTAGTCCTTTCTTATTTCTGGACTAACGGACATAAAGGCTGTTGATAAGCTGATTGTTCTTGCCCAAATATAAAGTATTATTTTGACTTGTTAATTACATAAAATAGAATTACTGAAAATAGGTTTAGATTGTAGAATATAATAAGATTGCTGAATAAACACTGATCTGCAATATTTGTGTGTGTATATATATATATATATATATATAAAATCAACTTCAGACTTTCTCTTCTTTTTAAATGAAAGTTTGCCCCAAAAGCTGATATTGCAAGACATATGTTTGATTAGTAGCAGTCTTTCCAAGATTTTGATCTTTCTGCACACCTATAGATCATTTCAATTCCAATAGGATCAATAGGAAATTTTTGGCACAAATACTGTCAGTTTATTCATCATGCCTTGCAATGTTCTATCAGAAAAGTTTTATCTGAATTCTGCCTTGCAAACTAAATCAAAAGAACTATCAAACCACTTATATTTAAATATATTTACTCACACATTAATAATACATGTTTATTTGTCTTTTCCTGTATTAATTATCCTTTTATTTCATAGATAATATTTGCATATTTTCACATATTCAAATATCTTCATATTTGCTTTATTGTCATGTCTCTTTGAATATTATATATATTTATCAAATACTTACTTACTGTGATTGCAGCACAAGACATCTGGCCTGAAATAGAGCTAGGGGAAATGTGTTTGCTAACTTACTATTGCATCTTTATGGTAATTCAGATTACCCTCTGGAAATAAGGAATAAGTCTGACTGGAAATGAGAATTGCACGTGATATTACAATGGTCATCTAATATCTACAGAGCAGCTGGAGTGCTATCTGAGATCTGCAAGAACAAACCGAAGATTGATGGAAAGTGGAAGACCAATCTGAAGTGTACAGACGCTCCAGATCCTACCTGTGCTGCAGAGAGGGGCCTACTGGATCAACAACAAGATCAATTACTCCTGGCATCTGTTTCAAACTCTTCTTCAGTTGTTTAGGACACTAGACTATGTAACTCATGGATGGAGGAATGATGCAGTGAGAGTTTGTGTATATCTACCTTTGCATAGCTGTTCCTCACAGTGGTTGCAGCRTTTGAGAAATCTCCAGGACACAGACTATGTCTTCCCTAACATACAATCTGTGAAAAGAAATGTATTAGAATATGGTTCAATTAAATATTTAGTGATTTCCACAGATAAATATTCTCAAGTCTTCCTTGTTTTATAAATACCAGATAAGATAGACATGAGAAMATATTCACATCATCCCCTCTCTAAATACATCACCCCCTCAAAGCCCCATTGTCAAAACTCATCCTTGTTACACTGGAAAGCAGATCATATTTAAGAGATCTGATATTTGTCATGCATAACAGCCCAGAGAATTGAGGCCGTTGTGGAGCCTCTATGGCAGAAAGGGGAGGAGCTATAGCAATATAGCTTCTAGGAATCCCACGTATCTGATCTTCATTAAAAGAGAAGAAAAGTTTTCCTTGTGTATGTGAGTAAGCAAAAAAATAAACTAGCTTAGATTTGTATAAAAATATTCACAGTTCTTTTTTGAGAAGTAATAGTTCATTTAATCTCATTATTTTATGAGATACATAAATTAAAATACAAGTACATCATGTTCATTGCTTGCTTTTATCAATAATAAAACACAAGATTTTTAGGACATTCTGCAACGATTCACAGCCAGCTGTTCAGCTGAACAGATGTGCATCTATCAGTAAACTGAGGAACGCTGCAACTACAGTATTTGGAAGACTGAAGAAGCAGGTAAATCTTATGTCCCATGATAGTCCTGCTCACTGAGTTCCTCACTGTCTCCCCACAAACCCATTGTTCTTATAAGATCCAATATATATTTGGATCTCTAGACCGTTTGCAGGTGTCGGGACTCCATGGGTCCTTGCAGCACAGTTAGTGTAAGGGCCACAGCCTGTCACTGGCAACAGCAGTGTCAGAGTCACTGGCAACAGCTGAATGTTTATAATATTCATTGGACACAAAAAGTCTTTGGTTATGAAATGTCATCACACTAAAGATTAGGTCCAAAACAAACTGGCAAAAATTCAAGTCTGCTTAGTGTGCTTCTACTTTTATGATTACAACAGATCTCCATTGTGAAAATGTTGCAGTTTGAAAGCTGTAGTGGTGGTGGTGGSGGGGAAGGAGATATCAAATTAGTATCGGATTCACAAGTCCGTGGACCATAGGTCCAATCGCCTTCCTAGGAGCGAATTGAGTTCCCAAGTAGCCTGATCAGCTGTAAGCTCAATTCTGGCAGTATTGGATTCACGAACAATCTGTCTAGTGTAGGTCCGATCACCTTCCCCCAGACGAGTAGCTGAGTTCACAAACAGTATGATTTATTCCAATGCAACATTTATAAAGCAGGATTCAGATGTCAGTACAGGAAATTCTCTRTTACAGTGTGGGGTTTTTTCAGCTAGCTCTGATGTACAAATGGGCAGTCATCACTCACTCCAGAAGATGGGAGAGGGCTCTCAATCTCAAGTCTCCTCAGGCGGCGTCTCAACCAGAGGGGAGGGAAAGGGGTTTCAGCCCGTCAACTGAGTGATGGTGGTTTCTTCCCCCCTTAGTTCTTAGTCTTCTCAGGAAGCGTCCCAGTCTGAGGGGAGGGAAGGGTGATCAGCGCAGAGGCTCATCCAGAAGTCACGATGGCATCTTCCCTCCAAGTTCTTCGTCCTTAGTTCACCTTTTATACTTTYCTTTACGTTCAGGTGGAGCTTGAGTGACTAGAGTCATACTTAATATTTTTATTGATTGGTGAAAAAGTTTCTCGCTTTCATTTAAAGGTACAGTCAATTGAAAATCTAGAGCGTATGCTCAATGAGGGGTGGTCATACCTCGGAGGCAGGTAACTTTTGGGATGGAGGTGTGTTTTGGCATTATAATGAGAGTATAATGAGCAACGTTTAATCAAAGTTCATCCGAACGGGGTGATTTGCCACTTTTCTGGCTCAGCACTGGATTTTTTATCATATATCTCCCATTGGACTGCTGCTGTGTGGCTTATCAGTGGCCCGGCACAGGCAGTGCAACAGAGTTTGGCCRCAGGGTCTTCACTCCGCTCCATCCTCCGTTACTCCCCTTTGCAGCTGCGAGGAGGGCAGATTGTGTTGCCCAGGCAACCGTGGAGGAGCCGAGTCCGTGCCTACCAGCCATCCTGGAAGTGGCAACTGTGTCTCACTCCAGGCAAGCTATTGAAATGCTAAAACTTCTGTTAGGCCCTAGTTTTMCAAACAATACTTCCACATCCATCTTTGACTGTATATTTTCTAAAATATATATATAATATATTCTTATTATTGTCCTGAATCACTTTTTAACTTCAGTAAACTTTGTCCTGTATGTACTTCTTTTTCAGAACAATCTAAAAATCAGTGGTGCAGTACTAGCCAGCATATAATCCTATACGGGGAAGTCATCAGTGGCATCCTAACTCACATTGTTACCATCCTTTGTTATTTTTAATTTCATTTTAACTTACTTACTTTCTTTGGAATTCATATAAGGGTCTTTTTTTTGTTGTGGTTGTTATTGCTTTTGTTTTGTTTCACTTTTGATCTAATCAAAAATTTTGATCACAATATGATCTAATCATACTGTAGATACACGATGACAATTATCTGTGTGCTTATTGACTTCTTTAATGAACTTATGTACTTCACATAGACATTTCTGAAAGTGTTATTAATAATAACATAATATTTTTTCACTCATCTTTTCATTTTATTCTTTGATTTATAGATGTTTCTACTTATTTTGTACTAAATTTTGTGGGAAATATGTATAACTTCTAATATCCTGCTTATTTTACAGCTAGACTGGGTTTGCTTTAATAGCATTTTTTACAGACATTTTAGACAGCATTTGTTAGATCTGAAATCCCGGTACAATTTTCTTAAACAGTGCTTCTATGCTATCACACACTATGATATTCCTTCTGGACCTTTAATCTCTTTCAGGAAACGTTCTCACTATTAATTATTACTTCCTTTCTTTGGAAATTGTGTGTCACTCTGTGGATTTTTGCTGGTTYACTCAGGGCTTTAATAGTCTTAAATCTTAGTACACTGCGGCTGTATAAAAGTAGATCACAGACAGTGATGTAAATGAACATAGATGTGCATTTATATAATTGGGCTGGGGAGTTTGCTGTGATAGGAGTGTTTAGACACTTCACAAGTCAAGCCAACTTATTATTATTTTTTTTTTTTAATAAAGTCATGCAATAACTTTGAACTATTTTTTTAGTCCTTAGTCAGTATCATTATCTATCAATACACATAGAAAACTTTTTAAACACTTATAAATTATGTGCAAGTACCTATTCCTAGGTATCTATTTCTAAAGCGGGGCACCCATCCTGTTCTTCCACATTGGTTTGGTTTGTCCCAGCTGCAGATCTTCACATTTCTCCTGTGAATCCAAACCCTGATTGTGCCTTTTGCACCAGGGATCTCTTTTCATAAATGGATATTCTTGTTGATATCAAGAAGTGCCCTGACACAGAACCATGAAGCTGTCTGCCATATGGCTGGTACTAGTAGTGACTTAGTACTGTGCCACAGGAGAAAAGGTGATCAGGCTTCAGAGCTTCTTGAGAAGAGAACCTGCACTAAAGTAGGCTGTCTTCTTCTCCCTCTTTCCTCTACATCCTTTGCGGTTTTATGCTTCTTGCCTCTACCTCCATTCCTCCCTAAGGTGGATCTCAATTGCTTTTAATAATGATTATCTTGTTCATGGCTTTGCCTATCATGTTTTTCTTGTTTCTTTGGAAGAATACTCTCCTGTTTTCAGTCCCTTGGTATTATTTTGTTTATCCTTCTATCATCTGATTGCCTCCTATGCACAACTACACTTGTCTTTGCCCCTTTGATGGTCATGTTTCTCACATACTTAAGACTTAAACATTGTGCCTAGCTATGCCTTCACAATATGAAGTAGTATTCATACACCTACAAAGTGTCATTACAGCAAAGAAAATTCCAGTTAAATATTAGGGAAAGTATTTATCCTGAAGAGAGGTAAGCATTGGCACAGGCTACCTGGAGCACTTGTAGAGTCTCCATCCTCAGAGATATTCAAAATCTGACTGTATATGGCCCTGACATCCCRAATTAACTGGACTTGTTTTGCACATTACTGTGAACTAGACAACCTCTAGAGGCCCCTTTCAACTCCAATTATTCTGCACTTCTATAGAATATGGTTAACATCTGTCAAAGATTTTTATCTGCCATGCACCTTTCACTCACCTAGGCTATAATGGTGCTCTTTTACCATAACATTTCTCTCTTCTTCAACAGCAACTATCTCTGTGCTAACATAGATGAAAAGACTCTGTAAGGTATCAGCTGCTCAGCAAAGTCACATAGTAAGTCAATAATTGATTTCAGTGGATGGAGTTTAATTCCCAGATTGCACTTTTTCAGAAGCATTCTCTTTTTTCTGTTCTCTAAAAGGAGTAATTTCTCATTGCATGGCAGTTAGTCATGTTTTTAAAAGCATAGTACTTTACTGAGAAAAAAAAGACTCACACTGTAATTAGGTACTATTATAAACTTCAGTGGGAGTTTGGGTTGCATGTGAAATGTAGGATCAGACCTTTTGTGTCATACTTGATGATATTGTTAATATGCCTCTCTGCAATTTAATGATGTGCATTCACATTGTAAAAGCAAACAAAAAGTAACTTAAGAGAAAATTATTTTCTTTACAAAATGGAAGAATTAATGGAGCTCATATTGCACAGATGCAAATCACACTTTGTTGAAACATGATGCTTTCTCTATCATAGTACTTTTCTTTGTCAAACAATATTGYAAGTCAATTTAGCAGACTAAAAAAACCTATAATATGACAAAAGTAGTATTGTTAAAATAATTTCTATTATACACATTTTGTGTGTGTGGCAAAGGTATTTTCACTGTAAATCCTTGATTCAAGATGTCACCAGGTTTGCTGTTATAAGATTACCAAAGTTTGCTGCATTTTAATAGAATAAAAATCATCACTGAAAGTAGAACAAGATTGTCAATAGCACTGCAGAGTTTTTCAAGGCTTCCATTTTGTATTAGTAATGAATAAACTAAAGAATTCAACAGTGAAGAAAGACATGCAATTAAAAGAAATAAATCTTGTGTTGGTTGGACTTATAAAATAGAATCACACAATCATAGAATCATAGAATGCCGAAGGTTGGAAGGGACCTCAGAGGTCAACAAGTCCAACCCCCCTGCTCACRCAGGGTCACCTAGAGCACGTGGCACAGGGCTGCATCCAAGCGGGTTTTAAAGATCTCCAAAGAAGGAGACTCCACAACCTCTCTGGGCAGCCTGTTCCAGTGCTTTGTCACCCTCACAGTGAAGAAATGCTTCCTTAAGTTCCTGTGCAACTTCCGATGCTTCAGTTTGAAGCCATTTCCTCTAGTCCTATCCCTGTCCACCACTGAAAAGAGGCCGCCCCCCTCCTCCTCACTGCCTCCCTTGAGGTATTTATACACGCTGATCAGGTCCCCCCTCAGCCTCCTCTTCTCCAGGCTGAACAGACCCTGCTCTCTCAGCCTTTGTTCATAGGGCAGATGTTCCAGGCCCCTGATCATCCTGGTAGCCCTGCGCTGGACTCTCTCCAGCAGCTCCACATCACTCTTGTACTGGGGAGCCCAGAACTGGACACAGTACTCCAGATGTGGCCTCACCAGGGCTGAGTAGAGGGGGATGATCACTTCCCTCGACCTGCTGGAGACGCTTTTCTTAATGCACCCCAGGATCCCGTTGGCCTTCTTGGCCACCAGGGCACACTGCTGCCTCATGGTCAACTTGTCGTCCACCATGACACCCAGGTCCCTCTCTGCRGGACTGCTCTCCAGCAGGTCCASGCCTAATCTGTACTGGTGTCCAGGGTTATTCCTCCCCAAGTGCAGGACCCTGCACTTGCCCCTGTTGAACCTCATGAGGTTTCTCACCRCCCAGTCCTCCAGTCTGTCCAGGTCCCTCTGGATGGCAGCAYAGCCCTCAGGGCTATCAGCTACTCCTCCCAGTTTGGTATCGTCRGCAAACTTGCTGAGGGAGCACTCCAGCCCTTCATCCAGGTCGTTAATGAATAAGTTGAACAGGACCGGACCGAGAACTGACCCCTGGGGGACACCACTAAGTACAGGCCTCCAGCTGGASTCCGCACCATTGACAACCACTCTCTGCACCCTGCCATCGAGCCAATTCCTAATCCATTTCTAAGCATTTCTTCTTTTTTTGTTTTTATTTTTGCTTGTTCGTTTGTTTTCTCCTGCAGAAGTGTCTCATTTGTTTTGAAAACATTAAGATTCTTTGTCTCTAAAAGGCTGGCTATTCATTTTTGTTTTGACAGTTTTGTTTTTGAAAAGCATTTTTTTTAAAGACTAGCTCTCTTTTCAAATGTATCTCTTTAAAATTTAGATTGAATGCTTAGTATCATTTCTGTTGTAAGTTCAAGCACACTTAAGCTAAAGATTTTTGTTCAGTCTTGTCCACTACACTGCTAGGKTTTATTATCCTGTATGTAAATTTATTTGTGTCAGAATGTTTATATAATTAAATTTTAAACTATGTTTTAGTATATTTTTCATAGTTTGTAATCTCTTTTCAGAAGAGAATTCCTTTTCAGAACAAATAACTGAAATTAATGGTAGTTGTACTAGGTAATGCAACTTTCTCGTACAAAAGATGAAGTTTTCTATATCCAAGTGAAGTTCTTACTTTGTGGGTCCTCTGACTGAACTTTTGAGATATAACTGGAATGATTTACTCTTTACATACATGTGGTCAACATACTATATGAGTTATCATATAAGTATTTTAGTAAGTTCCTACAACTGAGCACACTGTTCAATGGCCACAGGTCTTTGAAGATAGTACAACTAAAAAATATGCCTGGCCTTGATTCCTATGTTTTAATGGACTATGTCTTACAACAAGTTAAAGGCTCCAAAAGGCTCCAAGTAATTTAATGCATCTCTATGTGTCTTTTGGAGTTTCATTTTAGGATTGCTAGTTAAGTCTTCTTGTCGCTCACAAATTCACTTACTCTCRTTTGTAGCATTGTGAGGTTGTGTCATCACAAGAAAAATAACTACCTTATGAAAGCAATCTAAAGCTCTTTTTTTCTTCTTTTTGCACCATGTGGTGTTTGTGTGGGTACAAGCTGCCTAGAAGCCTGCTGTGCCTTTCTCCCTAGTAATAACTGATACCCACACTCACTTCTGATTACTCAGGGCCAGATCATAGTGGGGGGAAAGGAGAGAAAAAAAGATCTATAAACAAAGTTGGTTCCACTGGTTACCAAGGGTGTCTAATTTTGTAAGGCACTGCTGAGTCATGCCCAGCCTATGAAAATAAATGGAAGCTAAAACATACATAATCCTTTTGAAAAACAAATCTCTGCTTTAGAACAAACGCAGAAGTGAATACAGTGGAATCTAAGTTGATTAGTTCAAGTGTAGAAATGCACATTATAGTCATCTACATCATTCATCATGCATATTACAGCCATAGGTCAGATTAAACTTTTAATATATGTAGTTACTCTCCATAGTACTATCCCATTCATGCCCCTTAATTTTAGATTCATGATGCTGTGTTCCTATATGAAAGTAAAAGGCTGTACTTTGTATGTCTTATACAAGTGGACAGGATTTTAAGTCTTTCTTTGTGATTTTCATTTCTTATATTGTTCTTCCCCACTAATTCCCCATTAATCTTACGCATTCAGAACCACATATTTCCATTAAAACATTTCCCCAAGTGGGATGGAGATAGAAAAGGGGGAAAGTTTGGAGAGAGAGAGAGATGGAGAAGGAAAGGGAGACAGTTGCAAGAGACAGGTTCTTTTAATCACCTGGAAGTACATTTTTGCAATTAACTTTTGTGACTGATGACTCATAATATTCAGATATGCAGTAGTAGATCAAAGATGGGGGAAAAAAATACTTCTTGGATTCTTGTTTCACATCTCAGTGCAATTAGTAATCAACATGTTGCTAAGAAATGAAAGAAAAGCCAGTTTGCAGATTCTTCAGTTGGTAGATACATACATGCAATCTTGCTTTTTATCTGTTTCCAAAAAATATTTACTAGCATATCTGAAAATGAGTTAAAAAAAATTAGATGCGTAATGATACATTTAGGAAAAAGAGATGAAGTCTTGGAAGAATGGAATCATACAGCACTGAAAATAGTAACAAAAAAAATCAAGAAAAAAAAMCCATTGCCTCTGGTTTGGGTTCAGGTTCAGTTCAGTCTCTCATTAAGGGATCAGCACATGGCGGGTTCAGTTTTGTGCCATTCTTAGCATAGCCCAAACAAATTACCACTGAGACAGAAAGCAACTTATAGCAGATGAATATACATATAAAGAGGCAGAGAAGCAATAACTCTGTCCATACTGAAAGGAGTCTGCTAAATATGCTGGTATACTGCCTCTGACAGTGACTGAAATCAGATATCACAGCAGGTAGGAAAGAAGCCTTGTGGTGGACTCTGTGTGTTTAGCAATATCCCTAAATAATGGAGGAGCAGGAACCATCCCAGCTCATGAAACTAAGCTCACGGGCAGGCTGGCAGCCAGACTGCTTTGTACGAGTCTCATCTGGATGAGACTAATGCATTCATCTTATGTAGCATATGGGTCCCCACTTATGCTTTTACAGACCTAAAAAAAAAGAGGAATAATTAGGTTATGAATCTTTTAATTCACAACATGAGGCACAATGAGAGAGCTGAGCTACAGCCCACCAGAGTCAATATCTTTACCCAACTTGGGAGCCAGGGCTCCAGATCTTGGCTGCAGCATGTAGAGGCAGGAGCCAAATTTCTGGCAATATTTTCCTGTGTTATTTTGTTATCCTGATAACAGAGTAGCATTTTTTGCAAAACTGCTTAAGAGAAGACCGACTCTTGAGCCGAGTGGACAATTGAGAATCCGAGCTTTAGTTCGCTCCCTGACTTTCTGTCATTTAGCAGTGCAGATGAACTCATGGCATTTAAGTTTGACCTTTTATCATGCTGCATTAAGTGCTTTATATTGAAACACTGTGTTTCACACCAACATAGGAAACAGTATATCTAAGATGCCTACACGAGCTATGTGAGACAGGTGTGCATGTGGAACCATAAAAAGCTTTTGCCTACTGTTCAAAATGCTGGACTGAATGCAAAGACAGCATGGAAAAGGCTGTGGCATAAAAGATCTCTTACTGGCTGCCTAGTCCAATTATGCAGGGATGGATGTTAAGTTGTAGTTCAGACCCTGTGGTTTCTCTTACTCAGTGAAGATCATGATTTATTCCCTCTCTTTGTTCAAATATGTATGGTGAGATGAATAAAAACACTCCTTYGCTAAAGAGCAAAGCATGCCGTGTCTAGTTGTATGCACTTCTGCATTATTTAATGAGTGTCTAAAAGCTTTCCTTTATCACTTTTTTTTTTCTTTTCCCGGAATACAATATCTATGGCACCACAGAAAGGAATGAAAAGCTCACAAAGAACAGGAAATATTAATTACTCAAAAGACATTTACAACTGAGATTTTAAACATCTTTTTCATTGTTGAACAAATAATCATTTTTAAACTATGCTCTCCCTCCCCCTGCAAAAGAGTATAAATTAAACATAATAAAATCTTTAAGATAGGACCTAATAGAGTAGAAAGAAAGCTCTTTCCAGGCAAAGAAAATAAAGGTTCTCTCTACAGGTAAGTAGCAATATGGCTCAGCCTAGGATAGAGCCCAAAGTCCAGAGTGACAAACTTTTCATGTACTACCTAAATTACTCTGTATGTTCAGAAAGAATAGACTTTCCTTGTAATTCGTTATCCTGCATTAAGAATCATTGATCATATGCTCAGAAATACAACTGAATTTAGGCTATATCTAATCTTACCTGTGCAAGATAACTAAAGGTTACTTTAGGACTGGTTCACTCAACAGAACACAAAAAGAACCCCTCTAAACCTCCAAGTATTCAGCATTTACCAGTGACATCTGGATTTATTTGGCTTTTTGCCATGTTACCAACCAGTGCTAAATATCAATAATGGAAGTTGCGAGAAATTCTCAAAAAGTCAATAAAACAACTAATACTTTTTTTTTAACATAGTGAAATATAAAAAGGATGCAGTGAATTGTAATMGCAACACAACTTCCTGTGTTTAATTTAATTCCAGCAAATTGGTTGTCCAGAATGGATTAGATACATTCTACCATGTATGAGTGGTGATAAGAGTATTTATTTATTTATTTATCTATCTATTTATTTATTTATTTATTTATATAAAGTTTGATTTTCCTTTTTTTTTCTTATTTCTGATTCATAGTATGTTTTGCTGATTCTTAACAATATAGAATATTTAAAAGAGATTTCATTCTGAGAGAAGTGGGTGTCAGCAAATAACTCGACAAAATGACTTCAGAAAATGATTGAACATATTTCTATCTTTGTAATAATAGGTTTATTATAAATCATAGGTTTACAGTTACCTTAGAGCATGATCTACCCTCTGACTTGTGATTAGTTTTAAAAGTATTGCCTTCAGGACTGATGCTGAAGAGTAGTAGCTTTTAAAAATGCACATGGTCCCAGGAATGGTCTTGTGACCACACTCTGAAGCAGAGCTGTTTCAAGACATTTTTAGGACACGGTTTCTATTTAATATCCTATCACTCACCACTGGCTTTCTTCCCTGCTGGGGCTCAGGTGAAGGTTTGACCCTGATCTGGGTCTGTTCTGGAAACCTGGAAACACCAGGTATAAAGAAGACAGCTCATTCAAAATCTGCGTTTTGTGCGGTTATTTCATCTGTCCTCCTCTCCCCTCCTCTTCTGCCTTCAGTTCAGGGCTCTTCTTTTTCCATCATTGYTATTCTTCTGATTGTGTATTTGCTTATCTGAATATTTTATACTACAGTGATTAAATTTTATAACTGCATGAAAAGTTAGCAATTTTATCATTAAACATTTCGACAGAATCAGAGGCTAATTTTTCCATGACTCACGTTCAGTTTGGAGATAACATTGGCCTGTCTCCATGACAAACCAGGATAGTATTTAGTAATATTCTATCTCTGCTATCACTACAGCTAACCAAGTATAACACTATAATCAWATATATTTGAAGGATGTGATTTTTACTTCTCATTGCATAGCACAGATATCATATAAATCTTAACTATCAGAGTTGCTAAAATTCTGTATCTGAATAATAGTTTTATGTTATTATACATATATAAATGCCTAAATATGTAACATATATTTAATAGCTTAAATTAACTCATTTATTTCCAAACTCAATAGTAGTTTTAATGTTCACAAAATTTACTCAACTTTAAATGAAAAGACCTAGGCTATACTTCATTTAGTTCATAAATTAATCCAGTGCCTTTATGGATCCATAGTGTTTTTTTGTTGTTGTTTATGTTTTCAATTTTTTTTTTTTTTTTGAATCCAGTACCTTTTCATCTACTATAACACTTAATATCAATAAAAAAGTGATAAAGAGTTTGTAAATAAATTAGAAACTTTAAACTATCTTTAAAGCACCATTTTTTTTCAGTTCTGCAGATGATAATTTTCCTCAGCAAAAATTTTCCTCAGCAAAAATTACAATAGCTTTTTATTTTTTTTTTTGTGATCTTTTCTTTCACAATATTATTGTAGCCATTGCTGGCCTGTAAAACATAAATTGTAAATATACAAATTTATATAACATATAATATATATAGCATATAATAACACAATATATAGCATATAACAAATTTATATAACATATAATATATATAGCATATAATAACACAATATATAGCATATAATAACACAAACCAGAACATAACACTTGGAATACATAGACATTAACAGATTTACCTAAGCATGTCAGCAACATGGTCATTTAAAGAGGTGTGTAGCCACAGGCAGGAGGCATTGACAGAACAACAATTTAAAATGTAAGTCTAAGTATAAAGGGTGGCAAATAGGCAGGACACATGAATACTCGAGAGGGTAAATGAGAAGGCAAAAGGAAATAGATAAACACTATCAAGTAAGTAGAGGCCAGTCCAAGCAACTACAGGCCAGGCAGCCTCACCTCCATCCCTGGAAAAGTGATGGAAGAACTCGTCCTGACTGTTTTCTTTAAATACGTGGAGGGACAAGAAGGTCCTGAGGAATAGTCAGCATGGATGTACCAAAGGGAAATCATTTTTAACCAACCTGATAGCCTCCTATGGTGGAATGACTAGCTGGATAGATGAAGGGAGAGGGGGGCATGTCATCTATMTGGACTTCAGCCAGGCTTTTGACACCATCCCTCACAGCATCCTCCTGGGCAAGCTTCGGAAGTGTGGGATAGATGAGTGGATGGTGAGGTGGATTGGGAAATGGCTGCATRGCAGAGCAGGGTGGTCATCAGCAGCACAGAGTCCAATTGGAGGCCTGTGGTTTGTGCTGTCCCCCAGGGGTCAGTCCTCGGTCCAGTCCTGTTWAATTTATTCATCAGTGACCTGGATGAAGGGACAAAGTGCCACCTCTGCAAGTTTGATGATGATATGAAACTGGGAGGAGTAACACCAGAGGGCTGTGCTGCCATCCAGAGGGACCTGGACAGACTGGACAACTGGTCAGTGAGAAATCTTACGAAATTCAAACAGGACCAGTGCAAGATCCTGCAAGGAATAACTCCAGACACCAGTACAGGCTGAGCACTGACCTTTGGGAGAGCCGCTCTGCAGAGAGGGACCTGGGTGTCATAGTGGACAATAAATTGACCRTGAGGCATCATTGTGCCCTCTCCCCAGGTGAGAGAGCTAAGCCTGTTCATTCTGAAAAAGAGAAGGCTGACGAGGGATCTGGTAAGTGTCTATAAATACCTCAAGGGAGAGAGTGAGGAGGATAGGGCTGTCCTCTTTTCAGTGGTGGCCACTGATAGAACTAGAGGAAATGACCACAAACTTCTACAGGAACTTAAGAAAAAAATCTTGACAGTGAAGGTGATAGAGTACTGGAAAAGGCTGCCAAGAGAGATTGTGGAACCTCTTTATCTGGAGATCTTCCAAACTCACTTGGACACAGCCCTGCGTAATATGCTCTAGGTGATCCTTTGTGTGCAGTGGAGTTGGACTAGGTAATCACTAAATGTCCATTACAACTTTAATTATTCAATGATTCTATTAATCTATAATCTGGAAAAGAGTAAATGCTCTTTTTTTTTTGCAAGACAATAGCAAAAAAAAATAAAATCCACCAGTTTCAAGTGAGGAAAATCTGAGAAGGTAGAAGGTGAGTCCACTTCACTGCTGTATTCCTTCATCACAGAACTAGAAAGTGGGAGTACCTTGACCTCCATGGTGAAGGTCATGGTGAAGGTCATCAAGGACCCCAGCCACCAGAGATGGCCACATAATATGAGCTCCGGAATGCGGGGAACTCACTSTTGTGATATGATTGTTCAAGACTGATGGTCTTCATATGTTGTGACGTTGATTAACATTGAATAACACTGAAGATTGGGAAGTTGCMAGTTGCAAGATCATGATGACTCTGTGTAGTATTCTGTTGAGGATGATCATTAGATCAAAATGCTTTGGATCAAAACTCATCTTTAATGCCTTTTATATGATCTTGAAAGAAATAAAATATTTCATTAGAGATGAAATACGTTATACTCTTTTAAATGTAGCAAGAATATTAAGCTTTAGAATCCTAATCTAATGAATGAAATAACTTGAAGAAGAAACAGTGTCTAACTATTACTATACTAGTAACCTAAAGAATTTGTAGAACAATGAGATATTTAGGTCTCTGCCAGTGAAAAAGGGGGCTTTTGCCTGGAAGRGTGAAGAAGGGAAGTATAGACTTTTATCTACATTTTATAATCCTTGATATCTCGAGCTTGATTTATTTGAAGAGGATTAAAAATGAGTTGCCTTTTTTTCCCTACTCTTCTTAATTATATATATATAAGTTCATACATACATTTATGTATGCGTATTCATTTTTTCAGTTGTAACTACTCTGTTTTGTGAAACTTCTAACTGAATTTTTTCCTGAAGAACAACTCCTTTGTGAGGTAATCATTTGGTATCTGAGCTATTTGCAAAATAATATGATCTTGAAAACATCATTACAAGGTTAATTTGTGATTATTTTGCTTCGAACTCTGTTTTACTGGTGCCATACATTGGGCTCATCACTTGAGTACGAAAGCACATTCTATACTGTGTAAAGTAATAAAGTTCACTTCTATTAGACAAGATTCATTATTTCACTCAGTCATTCTGGAAAATAATTTATATGGTGCCTGTTTGTTTGTTCYCTTAAGCAATAGAAATGGGATCATGACTGACATTACTGGTCACCTCTGCTAGAAAGTCATAGAAGAAGAAAAATGAGAACTTTGCACTCTTGAGATAGGAATAATTTACCTGATTTTTTATCCTTCTCATTCTGAGTAAAGTACAACATAAACAAAAACATTTCTCATGCTTAAAAGGTCAAATTCGTCCTTTGTGTAAGCAACCAACCTCTCATGGATTTGTTATTGTTTCTATTCCTTAAGTGAAAGACAAATTACAATATGCAAATTTACTTAGTTCCATTTTCTTAACAGCCTATGTTCAATCATTTTCTAYGATTATTTATTATTTATTCGTAGGGTCCTGAGGTAAAGAGTCAAGCTTAACAAACTCTTCAGAACCCCTTTTTGTATATCAGTTAGATCATATGAGGATTTTTTTTCTTTTCATTTAAAATGTATGGAATAAGTAATATGTGTGACACAAAGCAACTATATTTTTTTTTTCATTTTTGGATTCCTCTTGTTTTGTGGTTGCATTTCATATATTCATTTATGTAATTCAGTTGATGTAAATCCAAATTTTATCTATATAGACCAATATATTCATTCACTTGAAAATCTCAGCTTTTTCTATATCTTAGCTCCCATTGTAGAAGTTTGTTTGCCATGTTCTAATTTGTATTATGTTTTCATCATTATATAACTTTTCATTTTGGAAGAGTGTTAATAAACAGGATATATATAGATATATTGTAAGTTCAAATATTCAGAGTAGAAATGACTCATAATATTTTTTATATATAAGTTTACTTGTGCTGGTTGAGAATCATTTCTTTTTTTAATCCATATCCAAATCTGGAAAGCTTTGGATAATACTATATTGTACAAATAGCTCTAGCTGTTTGCCTCTTTGTGCTCCTGAAAACAATAAAGTTGCATTCCCACAGAATTTCATTAGCCTTTCTTGGATGCAAAATATAGCAATAATGATATACCCTGCCTGTGCTCATCTTGGTGGCAACTGGTATTGTAGTGGATTTTTTTTTGACCATGGAGGTGTAGAATATAGATCTAGACCACTTGGTAACCATCTCATATAACCCTAACTAAATTTATTTACTTGTATATCACATAAAATTTTCACATTCAAGGGGGAGTGGCAGCTGGAGAAGGCTCTGACACAAATGAGGAGGATCAGTTAATTTACACCAACAGCAGAKACTCAGTAAATGGAACATCTTTCTTCATTTTGCAAACAAAATAACTGAGCCTAATAAAAAGATGTCAACCATTTAAACTCAAAAATATATTAAGAAGAGATTAAGTGTTTCTTTTTTTTTTATCTTTTTGGTCCACAGATAACTCTCAATAGTCCAGAAAAAAGTTCTTCAGCAAACATTCCAAACAACAATTTTGTGTATATAATGTCTGTAAGACCGTAGCTAAGTCTTAACTCCATTCTACTTCCTAAAGGGATAAAAAGGTGAAGCAGTATCTTACTAAAAGATTATGCTAACATATTCCTTTCTTTTCTCCATATTATCAGTTTGTTACTCTCATATATCCTCCATTTACTATGCCTATTTTTAATTCCCCACCTACACAAGCGATCACTTTCTGCCATATACTGAGAAGAGCATACTCTGTTCACATTCAGCATCATGAGAAGGGCCTGTGCTTAGAAAATAATATGCTTGAATGGAGTCCATAAAAGTCCAACAGAGCTGAAAAACATTACTCTGGATACCACTGTTGGKGACCAAAATAATGGAAGCTACAGATAGTGCTGAGATGCTGAGTCTTCTTCATAGTTGGCAGTTTTCAAGTGGATGTTAGGGCTCTGAGTGCAGCAGTTTCCCTGACTAGCTTCCCCTCAAGTCTGCCTGGCCTCCAGGGCCAAGTCTCTTCAAGCCCTTTACCCATTTGCCTGCCCTGGATTTGTGTGCCCTGAAATACTCCTTAATTCCCTAAAATAGTGTTAAATGGAAAATTTTGCTGAGCCTATGAGCTATAAAAAGAAAAAAAAAAATCTAAAAAAAACCTACAGAATGGAATCTATGTTCAATTTCTGAATAAATATGGGTTTTCAAGACTGTATAACTGACTCCATTTTTTCATCCTCAAGACATCTTTATCCTATACTTCTGCTCTATGTGCTACCCAAATCACATGCTGATGGAGCTGAATTGCTCATATCACATTCTCCCCTTATCAAAGGAAATATATACTGCTCACTGGAGCATCCATTAGAAAGTAGTCCAGTACTGAAAAGCTTAGATTTTCTCTTCTGAGGCAGTATGGTGGTTGCTTTTTAACTAGTATTTTTCATAGTGCCTTATAACACATGATGTCACATTTTTTCTAGAATAAATCCTGAGATTTATTCTAGAAAAAACAACTAGCAAAAAAACAACTACTTTCACTCTTAGGCTCTATGGGGTCACAGCAGAAAATGAACAGCATTGTTACCCTTTCAAAAAAACAAAAAAAAAAAACAAAAAAAAAACAAGGAAGAATATCGTATTTCAGAAATGGAAAATACATGTATCATTTTCTAATACCTCTATTAATGCAACAGCAGAAGTACTTAAGTATATACTCAGTTTTGCCTGTTGTTTTCCAGGAAGATGTGTCAAGACACAATGAGAATGTGAGTTAAGAGAAACAATGGGAACCACCAGAGGTATGAAAAACATGATTAATGAAAAAAGGTTAAAGAAACTGGATTATATAATTTTTATTTTTTTCCTGTGTTTAAAAAAAAAAAAAAAAAAAAAGAGAAAGAAAAAAAAGAGAGAGAGAAGAATAACACCAGTCAACATGATCAAAGTCTAAATTTTTAAGCATATCTTACTGAATAAAAAGATAACGTGACCATATTGCACCTTAGTGTGTTTTCAACTAAAACAATAAGTCCTGTGTTTTTAGAATAAAATATTCAGCAGCCTATAATCAGGAAAATATTCTCTCTTTTTTTTTTTTTTTTTTTTTTTTTTTTTTTTTTTTTATCTAGAAAGAGTTTCCTGATTTTAATATAGACCTTGCAGGTACTTCATTACATATACTTTTGCTGTTATCAGTTTGAGGGGGTTAAAATGAAATTTCTGGACAGCAGGAGAGGGAAAGGGAGTGAGGACAGTTGGCACTTACCACTGCTACACTAGCAGACAAAGGACTGTGCAACAAGCAAGAAGCAGTGCATCATCTAGAATCCAGAAGCTAAATTCCCACCATACCATCCATATCAAGATAAGTGCCAAGACTGCATGTACAATAAATGGAAATATTTATGAGGCACTATAAAAAGAACTGGAGACTGTCAAAAAAAAAAAAAAAAAAAAAAAAGCAAAAAATATCTTAGGGAAAAGTGCTACAATATTATATAAAAAAAAAAGAGTCCTTGTTGCCAAATTTATGGTTTATTAAATTAATCATATTATTCCAAATATAGTTATTTGGAATAATCATTTTATTCCAAATATGATTACAATGAAAGCCTTTCAAGGGACATAAGCTGAATGTCTGACAAGACTGAGGAGCTTCTAAGTATACTCGAAAGCCTTAATGTAGGGGTATAGAGGGTTAGGATGTCCAGGAGATGTTTTTGCAAATCTTTACTATCTGAATTCTGTTAAAATCAAAATTTTAAAATGCCCTTTATTTTTGCTATAGCAATAACATATTTTGCAAAGGAATAAACACTTCTTAGTCGGGCTTCTGTATGGTGTTTTTTGTTTGTCTGTTTGCTAGCTTGCTTGTTTGTGCGTGTTCTGTCCTGCATTAATTTTAACTTGAAATTCTTATCACAGTAATGATGGTGGAAGAAAGAATTAATACACTTGATCAGTTGTCTGAGTTGAATCTCTACTTTTCTATAGTAACAGTAACATTTTTGCTTTAAGTTACTAATACAATGAAGTAAAGGAGAATATTTTTATTCTACTTTTCCRCCTCCAGTATTATGTATAAATATATACCATTTTGATTCTTGGTAGAGAAGAATGGCCTATCATTTGCCTTTATTAATGGATTGTAAATCCATTTACAATTGTGAAGACAGTCTAAGACTGTAAGACTATTAATAGCTATTCAATGCAATATCTTAATGGCACAGCAGAGTTCTAGAGTAGTAGTTTTGTAACTAATGTAAGGATTATGGAAGATGTTTGCAGTCAAATCTCTTGTCATATCACAAGCTCTGGTTGCTGAGCATTTATCAGTTGCTCCGACATTTGTGGAGGAGTTAGRTTGTGGAGTTACTGGTTCAGGATCAGAAAAAGGTATCTCAGTGGTGCATGCCTTTCCACCCTGGGATGTGCTACAAGTCCTGAAGCCCCTACTGAATAACTCATACACTTCATTTGTATCCATCTAAGCCTTTGGAGGTCAGAAGTTCAGGTTTTACTTGACTTTATTTTTTTTTAGCTCAGGGGAGACAAGAATATGACAGGGGAATGCATGCAGGTTAGATGGCTGGGAAACAAGATGATAAAAATACCAGGCAGAAAAGAGCACAGAGGTAACAWATAAAATGGAGGCTGAAAAAATAGTAAAGGATAATGATAATCTGCATGGAAAAAGCATCTTCCCTAGTGTATCGCAAACTACTGCAACTAAGCAAACATTTGTGTCTCAGGGTAAAAACACTGAAGCTTTTCTTCATGAAGCTTAATGCAAATTTTCTTTTGAAGGGCTATTTAGCAGTTGCAAAAAAAAAAAAAAAACAAAAACAAAAGTAATTTCCTATTTCTATCTGGCTAGAAAATAGGAACACTGTAGTTGTTAGTTATATCTTTTGTGGTTTTGTTTGTTTATTTTGTTTTGTTTTCTCCTAGAGCCCTGGTGGGATTGCATACTTAGATAATTTTGAATTGAGTGTAATCTACTCAATGCATACACTGAAACAAGTAATATATATAGCCCGACTCTTCAGTACCTTGGTGTTGAACAGCATGTAAAGTGCCATTTCTCAGGAAATTATGCTGATGCCTGACAACATTTGTGTTTGACATAATTTATTCAGTTATCACTTGATCCTGGGACTGGGATCAATACTCTGTCCCAATTCTTGAGGTTTTTTTGTTTGTTTGTTTGTTTGTTTGTTGTTGTTTTTTTTTTTTTTTTTTATATTTTTGTTTGAGTGAGTGGATACAACTTCAAGCCACATCACTACAGGATCAGCTGAGGCATCTGAGATAGAACCCTCTGGTGAGTATGAGCCTTGCCAACGCTATGATAAATCCCCAGATCTGAAACTTTCTCCTCCTCTTCTCCCCACAGTTAGAATTTTTGATTAAGTCTTGTCAACTGTAAAGGGATGAATATGTATGTACACTTAAAAGAAATGAGGCATGATACCTTTCATCAGTGTAATGGGCTGGCAATTTTATTCTCTGAAGGAATACAACATGGAGAAGCACAAAATTCAGTTTTCCATCCTTCCTCCTTTCCATCCCTCAGCTTCACCCTCCAGCAAAAATAGGTGTCAAATGAAAGCCCTTCTGTATGAAACACATGGAAAATAGATAACTTATCTAAACTGCACACATACTAATGCCCACAGACCAAGTGGTATCCATAAAAACAGTAAAAATCATACATATGTGTTATTCATTGTTGCTTTTCAGTGTAGCAGTTTCAAACATAAATTGCCATTTCTGACTGCAAAAAAAGTATTTTTCCCTCACTATTCCCTTTTGAGGTAACGATAAAGACATATGTTGTCTATTAAGTTGAATATTTTCCAGTTTCAAAGTAATTCTAGGAAAGCTGTAATTTGCTAAGGAGATGATGATGAATGCCTGACTAACAATGGTTACACATGAGCTTATACTTACTGATTTCACTTATACTGCTTATGTAAGTAACTCTTTATCACGGTTCTGCAATGTGATAATATAAGATCCAAAGATTCAGTCCTTTGAAGGCTTAAATATTAGTAAATACTTAGTAAGTAGTCTCACTGACACCAGTATTGAATGCTCATGTGAGCAAATCTCGGTATGACTAGATATTGTATATATAAAAGTATTATTAACATTGTTGTTAAATAATTGCCTGAAATATTTATATATTTAACTATCTACTAGATAACTATCATAATAAACTTTCTTTTCTATAGTGAACTATATATGTCTTTCAAATGATAATAATAACACCAGAATGTCTCTAGAAATCAAGTGGGGGAATTAAGTATCCACTGCATATATGAAGATTAACAACAGTTTCTGATATCCAGTTAATTTCCAGATTCAGGAAGAAATATTCTCTATAATTGAAGAAATACTTCCCATCACTGAATATGACCTAAAATGATGTCCTGGAAAGCTGGAAAAGACATTTTAGAAGTAGCTCTGAAAGGTGCTCTAGGGCACTTCCTGCTTCAATATGACTAAAATATTAGAAGGGCTAAGGGAACACAGAAGGTACCAGAAATGCATATTATATCTGATTTCACAAAGCTATTAAAGGAAAATGAATGACTCAGTAAAATCTCAGTGCATTGTAATTTATTCAGTTAATTAACCCTGTAATGACAATAAAGATAATAAAACACAAGTCCATGCTGAAATAACTGTGAGYCATTGAGACCCGAGGATTTTAAAATCTGTTCTATTTCACCTCTGACTTATTCTAAATACAAGTTTTTTGCATGGTTGTATATTACCTACAAAATATTATTTTTCAATGAATGATGCTTTCATATCCTTTTCTATATAGATAGGCTGATGCTTGTGGAACTCGTTCTTTTTTTTTTTTTTTTTTTTTTTTTTCTTCCAGTAATTCCTCTTGTCATATATATAGATATATAGAATGAGATAAAACATTTTATGAAGTCCAATGATTTTTTTGACAGAATTGGGTCAGTACTGGGTCAGATCAAATATAATAAACTGACATGCAAATGTTGTTAATAAAGAATCTTAAAGAAAGAGATTCTCTCTCTGACTAGCAAGATTCAGATGGTCATTTTATCTGTCAGTCTGCAATCTACCTATAATTTTCAATATTTTGTTAAACCTTCAGCATGCAGAGTACAGAATTTAGCCCAAGACATATGCTTTCTAAACCCCCTACTTCATATATTTCAGAAATTGGAAAAGGCAAGGGAAAACATGAAATAAAGAAACATTGAAGGAGCTAAAATACTAAGCTTGGACTTTTCTGGCCTTCGGGTAATAACTACAGACTATATWTTTTTTTCTCTTTAGGAAACAAAAATATGTAGAGAAGTTAAAAAAAATGGCCTCATTTAAAAATAGAAAGTTATAGTTCTAATTTATACACTTCAAATTAATCTTCTAATTCAATACATATATTTATGGTTGTTAATGCAGTTTTTCATAATGGAAGTATAATCTTGATCAGAGTAAAATTAAAATTAATATAGGCAATTCTCTCTCCTTTTCTGACACTTGCTATGCCAAAAGAAGCAGAAAATAGGACTCCTATTTATTATATATTATTGATATTAGATTGAAAATTCCCACACAAAGGCTGAGCAAGGTTTCATAAGCAGAAGCTTTCATTTGTTAATTATAAATGCTTCTGTGTATTGCAGTGTTCTGGAATTTTACCCATTATTTCTTATTGCCATTGAAATATCCCCTAAAAATAATGGAATACACAGAGAAGTTCTAATCACCTTTCTAATATCAGTACAGATTAGGGCTTGACCTGCTGGAAGGCAGCTTTGCAGAGAGAGATTTGGGAGTTCTGGTTGACACCAAGTTAACCATGAGGCAGCAGTGCCCTCCTGGCCAAGAAGGCCARTGGGATCCTGACCTGCATGAGGAACAGTGCTGGCAGCTCAAGGGAGGGGATGCTGCCCCTATACTCAGCTCTGGTCAGTATCATATCTCCATAGAATCACAGAATGATTAAGAATGGAAGTGACCTCTAGAGATGATCTAGTCCAACCTTCTTGCTCAAGCAGGGGCACATAGAGCATGTGGCATAGGGTGGTATTCAGGCAGGTTTTGAAGACCTCCACAGAAGGAGACTCCACAACCTCCCTGGGGAACCTCTTCCAGGGTTCTGTCATCCTCACAGTAAAGAAGTTCCTCCTCACCTGGAGATGGAACTTCCAGTGTTTCAGCTTATGCCCATYACCCTTTGTCCTATTACTGGCCACCTCTGAGTAGAGCTTGTCCCCTTCCTCCCTACATTCCCGCTTCAGGTACTTAGACATATTAATCAGATCCCTTCTCAGCCTTCTCTTCTCCAGACTAAACAGGCACAGTGCACTCAGTCTCTCCTCGTGCAATAGATGCTCCGTTCCCTTAATCATCTCTTGCTCTCTGCTGGACCCTCTCTAGAAGCTCCACATCCCTATTATTAATTCAGTCTTTCTTTTCCTATTCTGCTCTATTCAGGATAACAGATGCTTCAGTATCACAGAAGTAAGTATACAGCCTGCATCAACAGTTTTAATTACGTATTCAGAATTAGGGGGATAATGATGAAACCTACAAAAATAATAAAACATTAAATATGCCAGTGTTAGGACTCTGAGGATAGGATTCAGCTTCACACTATAGATCTCAACCTAGCTAGTGACTTGATTCAGCTGCATAAGCATAGACCTCTCCTGCCTCCTGTGATGCACCAGAATGTCCTATTTTATGTTTGGTTGCCATTCAGAGGAGCAGATTTTGTGTTTATCAGACCTATAAAGTTGTCTGAAAATACCCTAAGGTGGCAATTTAGTGATAGAATAGAGTCCTCTTTCGCTGTGCTCTGTAGTTCTTCAGATCTACTACTCCATATTGACTTCATTTCTCACTGATACAGTGGCAATAGCTGAATGAAAGTGATAGTTGTTCTTAATGTTGTCTAGATTTTGTCTGTCTGTTTTTGTTCCTCTCAGCTCCATTTAAATACAAAATTACATTTTTATATTCCTATACTATGGCCCTTTTTTTGACGTATACCATATATGGAGGAGAATTGTTAGAGTACAAGCAAGGAAACACAACAAGGGACAGCTAGAAAGCTTTGCCAAGACTCATGTCTCCTCTGACTTATTGTTTACAACTGATTTGTCTGAGCTTGAGTCATTCTAGAGCCAAGGGAAAAGCTTAATGTCCAAATAACAATATCTCTGTACTGTGCTGTATTTTCAGCATGCTGTGGGTGCAGATGACATGATTACAAGACAAAGTCATGAAGCTTGTGTCCAGTTACTCCATCTCTGCTGTTCCACTATGATTGTGTGCTCTGTTTTTCCAAAAGTGCCTACCTTCAGACATCAGTCTGCAACAAACAGTACCTAAATCCCAAACAAYGGAATTTCATTTTGTCCTTTACTTTCTCAGAGTTCCCTCATCTCTTGACTGCATCTTACTGCATCTTGACTGCAGTAAAATGTTCAGCATTAATAGATGCAGGTGAGAGGAAAATGCTCAAACATTTCTTGGATGTTCACAAAGAACAACTTCAAAAGAATTTGTTTTCAGAGCAAAATTATTTCTTTATGTGCTACCAGAGTGCAGCACATCTAGTCTAGCTTCTGATTCTCCTTTTCACTTTGCACTATATGATATGCTAATACTAAAGTAAGAAGCCCCATTCCCATATATTTATACTTAAAGGAGTATTTATTACATGCAGAAATCAGTGAAACAGGTAACTTAATAACTATTTCTTACTGGACACGGAATTAATTGTAAATTTACTCTTTAGTGATGGTAGCCATGTATGAGCCACATTTAAGCAGAATTTACAGGTAATAGACTGCATATATTTATATTGTTTTGGAAAAAGGAGAGAATGACTGAAGTCCTTATTTGCTACTATAAAAAGTGATTGAAATATACGAGATAAAAGACCTTTCTTGGCGTATGTACCTCTAAGAGTGAGCAACACTAATCGCTGAGAGAAAGACAGAAGAATAAAATGTCGTGGGATCTTTATCATTCCATACCAAGCTTGGTTACATCCATCAGAAGTTTAGGAACTTCTTGAGAAAAGATTTCATAGCAGGATTTAATAATCATCCAATGTCCACTGTCAATAGAAACTGTCCACTGATATGATCAAATACATTTTTAAAGTATCGTAATATTTTTGGTGTCTATTTTTTGCCTGTCTKCCCTCAAATTGATGACATTAAAAGGTGTGACACCTTAACTGCAGGATGTGAACACAATAGAAGAAGCACATCTCAAAACTAGCATGAGTTTATGGCAAGTATCTGATTCAGAGGCTTACTTCTGTGAGTAGTTTATCACAATGAGAACACACAGCATCAGAAAACTTTCTACACAATTTTGTATTATTATTGTTTGGATAGTTCTTAAGACTGAGAAATCATATATAGCTAGTAATTCTCTTTATAAGAGCTCATCACTTCCATGATACTCCAGAAGTACTTACAGCTGATGAGTCTTGCAAAGAATGTTTCAAGTCTTATTGAGTTTGAGAAGAAAAACAGTTYTGAAGTACTTGTGACTTCTTTTGTTCTTTAGTTTAGTTTTGTGTCCACTTGTACAATATGTGCTCATATTGGATCAACGTATTATTTAATTACTCATCCAAGGATAGAGTGACCTTTCTAGAAATATATCTACAGAAAAGTGTAGATGTATATGATTTCTTTCTGTACTGAAGGTTGATCATAAACAAGCTGCTTTGGGAACTACATAACTGTATTAACCTAGTCATAAACAAATGTTAATAAAGTTGTTCATCTAGTAAAAGTGAGTTTATAAAGATGCCACACTGCTGGAAGCATTAAAATGTTTGTATTTAAGTATCTTTTTTTGTGTGTGTGTGTGTCTCTTTTGTTCTCAGAGAAAGAGATTTTATTAATTTACTTACTTAACACTTGCAACCACTTACACCATTGTTCGTTGTGCTGGTAAAATCCAAAAATTCAGGCTTCACTCACTGTTTCAGAACATAAAGATTCACAAAGGTACCTATAAAAGTACTGTGTACAGAAYCTAAAATGGTCAAGAGAAGAGGGTTTTTTTAAATATATAGATAAAATTATATTAAAATGCATTTATCAAATGAACTTTTTATATTATATACTGAATGCTGTAAATGGTCATATGTTGAAAAAAAAAAAAAAAAAAAAAAAAAAAAAAGCTATCCAATCTGAGTACTCAAAGAACTAACCTAACCATTTAATTTGAAATGTCTCAGTCCTGTGTTTAAATCTGTTCCTTGTGTTCTTTTCTGGCCTACTTTCTATGTGCCTTAATAATTAAACTTTTCTTTTAACATTGAGAGTCTCCTTAATAAGTCTTTGATTTGTTATAGTAGCATTATGGTAGTGCCAGCAACACTTAGTAGCCAATTATAAGCTTAGCAATTTCTTTCTTCTTTTATTCTATTGAGCTTGCAGCACTTGCAGCAAAAGTTAAAATTCAAAACCTAAAAAGTCAGAATTTGATTAAAAAAAAACAAATATGAAAGGGTATATTCTCAAACCAATCATAAAAGTATGAATACACAGTTGACTTGAGGCTAATGCGGTAAGGGTCGGTTTTCCTATTTGGAATGGAAATGATATTTCTTTTTGGCCATCATAATTTGCCATTTGCCAATACTCCTTTACCATACAAAAGGATTGCATTGCTACAGTGTTATGTATGTTTCAAGGAGAGTTTTTCTTTTTTACTACAATAGCAAACCAGTATCAGAAATGCAGATACAAACCACACAGGCATTTATCTTTAAAACTTATGCCAAAAGAAATGCCAGGTTGTAGTGGAACAATAACTGCAGGAGACCAACAGATTTTCTTTCACTGTAATCTTTATGGAAGAGATCATATCTGAAACTTGTACTTTTTCTCTGTCACTACCTGCCAGAGCAGAGGTACTTTGCAGCCAGAAGGTTGCCAAATATCTTTAATGCTTCCTCTTTAACTTACTGTAAAGTTGGTGAGCGAGTAAATCTCTGTTGGATGATTTCACAGCTCAGCATGAGCATTATGTGAAAAAGCGGAGCAAATGCCAATTTTTTATTTATTTTTTTTTCTTTTAATGCTGCAGGCAGAGAAGGAAAAGGGATCGCAAATGGCTAAGGGTAAGGAGTGTTCACCTGCTGATAATTAGAAGACTGAATGGCAATCTGAGGGAATAGTGTGCACGGAAGGAAAGGGAGGCAGAAGAGGAAAGGGGAAGAAAGTATGGTGATACTAAAGTGTCTAAAGAATCTCATATACTTTTCAAATGTATGTATAGTATGCTTAATGATAATGTATGAAGAGGTATTTTTAAATTCCATCATCAGAAAGAGACTAAAAGGAGTGAGCCATTATGTAATAATTTTATTATAGTGCTTTGCACATAATTTAATTTCTCCAACTTAATCTTGTAGATCTGACAGGTTGACCACCTTTGATTTTAAAACTTGATGCTGCATATGGGATTTACATATTTGAAATTTTATGTTAGCAGTACTTTCATTTGTCTCAAAATTTATTTCATAATATTCCCACTTCACATCTGTGAAAAAGTCTGTGATTTACACATCTGTGTAAAGTCTGCGATTTTATTGAGTCTGTTTGAAGTTAAGACAAAAGACTCAACACCATAGGGTTTATGACATGTAGATTCAGTATAATCTAGATAAAAAATACTTAGTAAATCCAACCAATACCATCATGATGGTCTTGTACACCATGTATAAACCAAGCGTACAGGCAGATTGTGTCTGGTGCGGGATGTATTGGACTAATTCTACAACAATCAGACAGATCTATACATGTTCAAAAATCCCAGATGTTAGACTGTGTATCTGCATTTTGATTTCACACTGCATAAACAGTGAAGTGTCTGGTGTACATCTAATCTGAAGCTCCTCTTCATTTGCTCAGTGGAGATTTCTGTAGGACTTGTGGCAATCCACCCTGCCCTTTGTCCAGAATTTCTCACAATCATTGCAAATCAATAGATAATTTATGTGTAAAATATGGAGTTAGATATAGTCAGTATGAAAAATGTATAAATCTTTCCAAAATAAAGTTTAAATTATTATGTATATGTACTTAGTAACAAGCAACTTCTATGTGTCAATGAGAGTAAGAAAAATAAGAGAATCATTAAATCCCTTGACTACTTTACAATAAGTTGAAGTTTACGTTGCAATTATATTTTGTAATGAAAAATAGCTAATCTATATTGATTAATGAAATTTTCTATATGTATTTATCAAAATATTAAATGAAAGATGAAATATTGATTTTAGTAATGATAATACACTTCAGCTTTAATAATCTTCTAATATCAGATGATATGCAAGAGACTTTAACATGTGTTAAACCTTTAAAAATTCTAAAAGTTATAAAACCTTTAAAAATTGCATACATTTATCTTCTGATTTCCTTCTCTTTCATTTTTTTTTTCCCACAATTCCTGGCACAAAAAAAACATTCTGCAAAGAACGCGGATGAAGCAACACACATTTGAGATACTGAGTAATTCAAATGTGATAAAAGCTTTCCTCAGATTTGTCCAGAATTATTTCTCTTTCATTTTAAAAAGAGAGTAGGGCAAGAATGGGACAGTAAAGAGGCAGAAAAATAAGGTTCTAGTCCCTAACTCTAACCATAAACTAGGTCATTGCTTCCTAGATATCAGAACTCCTGCAGTATGACTTGCTGACACATCCAGGATAGCATCAATTTTATCTAATTTTAGTTGTCTACCATACAGACATCTACATCTGAGCTAAGTCACCCTGGGTTCTCTTTATTGTCAATGGAGAAAAAGAGGCACTTTTTAGGGAGCAATTCACCTGACCTATTTTTGACATCTACTTTAGGATGAAATAAATCATGCCCTAGAAGTGCTCACTTCTCTCCGCCGAGTAAAGAGGAACCTAGAGTGACTAGTTCACCTTTAGAGATCTACATTGCAAAGATCTAAGTTAGGTGAAAGGAGTCATATCATTTGATTCTATTTAATATCTTTATATGCCTTAATATCTTTATAATCAATCAATGATTAGCTTTACAAAAGAAAAGAGCTTTCAAAGTATGATTGAAAACAACCCAGTTCTGAACATTCTGCCAATTGGTGACAAATGCACTGCTAAGTAAGTCATGAACGTGTTTTAAATTATCTAGAAAGGAAAACAAGTGATAACAATGGCTTCCTAAATCCCAGAGGCAGATCCTAATCATGAGGTTTGGAACTAAGTGGAAGTAGTATCAAATTCATTTAACATTCTTCTTCAACCTTTAGTTTCCTTGAGCATGTTACAAACATCATTGCTCTTGCTACAAAATCAAAATGCTTTGAAATCATGTCAATAAAGATAAAGCAACATAAGGTGAAGTACTTAATAATTTCGCTCATTTTTATTTTGTACAAATATTCAACATATTGAGCTTAAATTTGTGAGTAGTCTATTTGTGAGCRAGAATGTTAGCTATTTTGGAAAATAAATGACTAATTCATTCTCTAACTCTAATTTTATTTTAGCATGATTGAAAGAAGTATTTAGTATCCTTTGTCTTCTTTTGGTAGAAAAAGGCTTCTCCCAAAGCCATAAGACTTGTTAGCACAAATTCTTTTCCATCTTTTTCTCCTCTTTTCCTCTTAGAAGGACCTCTTCATATTTTGATTGTTGTTACTGTTGTTTGACAGTCTGTATTTGGTTTTCTTTCTACATCTTCAGATTATTTATTCTATAATGCAAAGATATGAAAAGAATCTGTTTTGTCTTTTACAGACTAGACAGTCTTACTGTCGACTAGATATAACTTCCTATTTTCTTTTTTATCCTTTTTTATTATATTTTAATATTTGCCCATAGATGAATCGCTGCTTGACCTATTCTAACATCCAAAAGCCAGTCCCTCATTCCTTTAGATATTGTACTGTAGTTGCTACAGTGGTGAGCAAAATTCATTCTTTATTAGAGAAATCTGTAGGGATTCTACATGCAAAATAATGGCTAAAAGCTCACTGCTATTTCATAAATGAATCCTTCCAAATGGTAGGTGGACATTATAATATGAAGAATCCTAAATGGAATTTGCATATGTAAACCAGTCATTCTTTGTCATCAAGTAGACTTATGCATCACTCATAATTTTGTATATGCATTTTAGCAATGGCACTAGAAATTAAAGAATTTAGTACTATAAACAGAAACAAACTGATATTTATGTCTCTGGCTATTTTAAATGTTATTAAAAATAGAAAAGGTCACTTTACAACATTTAACTGATTGGGCAACTCAGAGACTTTAAATCAACAAAATTTTCTCTTTGAAATATAAAGAAGATGAAAAGTCAGTCAGGTTCAATTTGAACATACTTGAATCTTTTAGCATTTGTTTTTGCATGTGCATATTCATTTAGAGCAACTATTGTTCAGGCAAGTGTTTGCAGGAGTATGTGGAGTTGGTAAGTGTTTAGATATGCTTGTCAGACAATATCCATATTCATAACTTGAGTTGCTAGCATGATAATATTATGTTTATTTAAGATAGAGGAATAAGGGAAAATGCAATCTAATGCAATAAATAAATAAATAAATATTTTTGACATATAGCCCATTTACTATACAGCTTTCAGCTGTGATGTAACTATACTAATAGAGTAAATGGTGAATTCTTATTGATTTAAAGAGAAAAAAATAGTGGTTACTTAAAAAAAAAGAAAAAAGTAAATCCTCATTCTTTATAAATAATCATAAGTCTGGAAATAACTTATTTCTCTTATGACACATTTTATCAGATTTAGTTCCAAATTTTAGAACCCTAAAGATAGGTGTGCAAATGTCAATGCTGATATTAGTCAAATCTTCATTGGCTATGTTGACTAGATCTCCACTGACTGTAATGGAGGCTTACATATCTAGCTCTTCCATAAAGCCCTATTTTCAGGTATCTAAATTTAAATCAAGTTGAGGCCTGTAGTTCAGAAGACAACAAATATCCATCCTATAAACTTTGTAGAAACTGTAAGAAAGACATATGCTGTATTCCATTCCTCAGGAAACTCCCTTGATTGACATAACTTTTCAAAGACAATTGAGAGTGGCTTTGCAGTGATATCCATCAGCTCCTTCAAGTGCTTGTGGGTGCATCCTATCAGGGACCATGGATAGCAGAGCACCAGAATATTTTCTCTTAATTTTTTGCAATATATATGTTCATTCTCCTTGTTGCTTTAAGGATAAGAATACCAGATTCAGTGGTAGAATAAAGTCTCTCTGATTTGAGAAGTGAAAATTTTTAAAGATGTAACTAACTACATTTGTGGTCAAAGTGTTCTACCACATGCAAGCCCTCTTAAGATATGTTCCATTCATTAAACATATATGCCTCACAGGACAGATTCAGGCAAGTGGACTATGTTTTATACTCAAGTAGAGCAAATATTCTGTTTCATTTATTCCAGCTTTGATACAAATAAGCAATCCTTTTCAGATCCTGAACAAAAATGAAGAATTAAAACAATATGAAAATAATTTTTATTTAGTTTCCTAAATTCATGTTTCCTATTCCATCTTTTGGTTTGTTTATCCCATTAAAATGGTGGGAAAGCTTCTTGAATGGAAAGAATTGGTTATTTTACTCAGCCAATTGTAATTATCTATCCACTAAAACAATTTTTATTGTTGTAATATGAAAAACAAGTAAGTTATCTAAAATTAAGGTAAATAAAACTAAATAGATGCAATGGGAGCTCAGACAGGTACACAAACAGACAGGCAGTTCACACATAGAAAATCTTGCAGTGTGCAAAATAAAAAGAAACAAGCAAATAACAASAGATAGGTTACAAAAGGAAAATGATTAAAATCTGAGAGGAATGTGAAAGAATTGCTTGAGAAGAGGGGGRACTTGGAGAAAAATGGAGCCTGACATAAGGTCTGGCATTGCAGAGGCTTGTTTGAGGTGAGAGACAGTTACCAGTTCCTGGACGGTTGGTATCTGTGGAATCCACTTCTCCCTAGGCAACACAATCTGCCCTCCTAGCCCATATTAATAAGAGTGAATGGAGGGTGGAGCAGAGTGAAGACACCGCGGCCAAACTCTATTGTACTCCATGCAGAGGTGGCAGCCTGGTGGTGCCACATAGCTGACTGGCCAAGCATGATAGCAGATCAGTTCTCTCTGCTAAACTTTGCTCAGGCTTCTTCTCCTTCTAATCCCATTGTAATACGCTCAACCACTCCCCACTGAGCATGCTCTCTAGATTAATAACTAATGTAAATATGACTAGAGTCACCCAAGCTCCACCYGGAGGTAAAAGAAAATATATAAAAGGCAAACTAAATGGGGTTAAGAATGAGGAAGAACTAGGAARGAAGGAAGAAGGAAAAGCAGAGGAGGGGAGAGGGGAGAGAGGAGAGAGAGGAGAGAGGGAGGACTCCATGGTAACTTCTGGATCAGCTGACAGGCTGAAACCCTTCCCCCCCACCTCAGGTCAGGACACGGCCTGAGGAGACTCCTCAACATTGAGAGCCCTCTCCCTTCTTCTCCGTGAGTGATGATTGTGCATTTGTACATTAGGCACTAGCTAAGAACCCCACACTGTAGCAAATTTCCTATACTGACATTYGAAACCTGTTTTCTAAATGTTGCATTTGAATAAATTGCACTATTCGTGAACCCAACCGCTTGTCTTGAAAGCGATCAGACAGGTGGTCAGCAAACTATGGTTGAATCTGATACTGCCAGAGTCAAGCTAATAGTTGATCACACTATTGGGAAACTCGACTCGCGCCTAGGAAGGCGATTGGACCGACAGTCGACAGACTGTGGGTAAGTCTGATATTGCCAGACCTGGGCGTACAGTTGGCACAGTATTTGTTATCCCTATTAAGAGATGAGTCCAGCAGCCTGCAGTCCCTCTAACGTTTGAGGATCAGCTGGAACTCAAGGGGATGCATCTCTTACCAAATTTGCCCCTTCCTTCCCCCATCAAATGACAACAAGGTAAGGGGAAAGAGATTGTCAATATTGTTGCCTAGACTCCATGCCCATCTGTGCAAACATCAGAACTGCTCAAGATATCTACTAATAATTTAGAAGGAGGGCACAGCGAAGTATGGGAATGATACACATGTATTCCAAATGGTTAGATTGCTATATGCTCCAGGAGAATTTCACATTACTATGATAAAATTGCAAAATAATGGATGATATAATGGCACATGAAATTAGAGCTTGATAAGCACAAAGTAAAGCACATGGAAAGAAATAGATTACTTACAGTATACAATGACTCTAAATTAGTTACTGTTCAGGAAAAAAGATCTCAGGTCACTATGAATAGTTCTCCAAAACCACCAGCTTAATACAATGGCCATCAAAAGAGGAAATGTAATGTAAGGAAATTACAGAACAAACCAGAGAAAGTCATTATCTCTCTAAAAACTGGATAGTATGCCCACATCCTGAATACCATGTTCAGTACAGGTCATTCTGTCTAAAAAGGAATTCAGAAAATTTAAAAAAGATGCACAGAAGAGTAAGAATGATAGAATTAGAGTACAGCCATTGTATTATCATATTTATAAAATATATATAATTTTCATGTATTCGTAATTGTATTTGTTACAGGGTGATGTGCAGATAAATATGAATATGAACTTGTAGAGGAATAGATCTGAATTCTCAGAGTTTTTCCTCCATTGTGTAAAATAATCTTTCGTTTAGTAATTTCTTAGCATACTGCTATCTGAAAGCCTGAAGTATAGGGCACATAAAACACAATTCTACACCTATTTCTCATAAGTATTTCTGTAAACACAGATGTATTGGATGTAGAGGAACAAAACTCTTCACTTTACAAATTATCTCCAATTTAGGAAATTAATAAAAAAACTGCCCACAAAGGGCAGAAAGCTCTAGTATTTCTAGTCAAAATCTATTATTAGTTAAAACTCCATTATAGAATTCTCATTCTCCCTAAAATGCTCCAGGCAGCACTCATGTTTTCTTTTCTCTTGTCCTTGTGGGACATGAGACWGAAAAAACAATTAGGATCACAAGTTGTGCTTCCTTACAGAGACTACTTAGATAAGGAAAACTCAGAGTTTTGAAAAGAAGAGATGATTCCAAAAAGAAGGATTGTGCAAAAGAAGTAGTGGAAAGAAGGTGAAGATCCTGGGTGGAGAAGTGGTGGAGATCACATATGTCTGTGCATTGGGAGATGCCCAGGGACTGTCTGATAATGTTCAAGACTGGTATCTTTGATTAGAGGCACATCAAGAACTGACAATTTTCTAATCAGCCTTCCTGGAGTAGCAGCRATTTCCTTACAGGGAAGGGAACTCTCAAGACATGCTGAATGTAACACCGGCAAAGAGATGAGGGATTGAGTGTATACAGAGTAAAAGCTCCAAACAGACCACTAAGATYAGACCCACTATGTGTTGTCATTTACTCTGTTTTGCTGGTGACAAACTTCCTATACAGATCCAGGACAGGAAATTGTCCAGAACCTCAGACAAGTCTCAGCTATGCCAGTTTCTTCTGCTGCTTCGGGATGACAGTGTTGTAGAGTTCACCATATGATCAAACTCACATCTTGAGGGAAGTGGGTGGCTGAGTCCCTGACCAATAGCCCAAAGACAGTCATTTCCTATTTTCTTCAGAATTGACGATAAAGAAGAAAGTGAYAATACTTTTGCTCCTTAAATTTCCTTTCCATAATTCTTTCATCAGATTATAGATAATACATATACTAGCAAGTTGTTAAGTCCTGTTTGTGCTGAGTTTTCAGCTACTGACTTCCTCTTGTATTTTTATTTTTTGTTTTGCAACAACATCTAAATATATTTTTCTACTTTTATAGTCATTTGTTTGTCAGAGTCAGACTTTAATAGTGCGATTGTGCTAAGGTGCATGTATGCACTGAATTCTGATGAGCACCTCCTGCAAGTCTGCTTTCCTTGATGTCTGTGACACCCACCATCTATCCACTAGGCTCCTATAGCYGCTGTTACAGAACAATACCACCTGGTTTCCTGAGGAGGATACATGATGTTATTGCTTCTCATCTTCAGCTGTCTGTCTCTTAATTATACGGGTGTGTATAGATCCTTGTCTTATCAAATATGTCATTAAATGCTTTGAAAACATAATAGTATTTGGATTCAATGGAAAATTATGTATTCATGGTGAAGATTGTCTGGCTGCTGTTGTACAATATGTCATCAGCAAGATTCTCTGGTCGTCAAAATGCATGTTATCTTGCCCTTGAAATGCTCATTTGATGAAGGACTATTTAAGAGCTAATTTTAGGTCTTCTGTCTAAGGCAAAACTGGTTAATCCATACTGGGTACCTTCAGCTTCCAGAAAGCCTTGGATTAGCTGACATTGATCAGGCAGTAGGATAGAAGGACCAGAGCTTTTATGAAACACACTTAAAAAATAAAATTGATCATTAAAAGTTCAGTTCTTTGCTCATGCTAAAGGTGATAGGAAATGTTCTGTTTTGGATCTACACTGAATCAGAATTTCTCTGCAGAAGTCTCATCAGTAGTTCTTGCAAAGTCGGAGTATGAATGTAGAGCTTGTCAGTCTGGTGCCCAGAAAATCTTTCTCCTGGGGTTATGTGTATAGGTCTTCCTGAATTAATGATATGTGAAAGGGATGCTCGTTTTACCTTGGTGAATGTCCTTAACCTCCAACTATCATGCCTATCTCATCCTGTAACAGGTCCTTCATGAACAAAGCATGGATTACTGGCCATGATAGTTAGTCCATGATCTAACTATCCAGCTACTTCTGAGAAGGAACCTGAATGCTGAAATCCATTCCACTTCCCCTTTTCTTGGCCATTCCTAATTCACTCTGTTCAAAAATCTCCAAGCTATCACAGTCTCCTGTCTCTTTATTGGGTCATTTTATTAGCTGAAGGGAATATAAGCCTGTAAAAAACCAGATACTTTCACAACGGCAACTGAAGCTTCGTAGCATGACTGTCTTAACTCAAACCTTCAAATCAAAGCTGAAGCTCAAGACTTGGGTTAAAAGAAGGACATTGTACATGGTAAAGATTTTGAATTAGGCAAGCAAGAGACAATTCATGGAAGAATTTCCACAGATTATATACCCAAGTCATGTGGCAAGTGAAAATTTCCTATTTCTAGAGAAYTACAGATCTCGAGCTGTAGATGAACAACAGGTACAAACATGGGGATTATTAAGAGGCAAAGAGGATGAATCATCAAGAAAGAGTTATACCCCAAACAGTTCTGAAAACTGTTTCAGGAAATTAACCTCAGACATCAAAAAAAGAATTTCCTCAATGGCATGTTTATAAGCTGAGGACCTTAATGTAATTTATTTTCTTCAGGAGCTTGATATCGTGCTTATGTAGGTGCTTAGGAAAATGTGATTACCATGTTGACATGTATATTTCTGTATATAGCACAAGATCTGTCCAATAGCACCAAGATAAAGAGGTTCAGTTGYTCACTGAATTTCTACATCTGATTTTAAAGTATGTATAAAAATTCAAAGAATACAAAACACAATGTCTATTGTACTCATTAATAAAGATCTTAGTGTTGTAAATCTTTTTGTATATTTCACACAGATTATGAAAAAAGGTTCAATACTGGAGATCTGAGGCAATTGAGTTAATTAGCAAATTCCTCTTATTCATAGAGTGATATACTTAATAAGATCAAAGAGTTTGTAAAATGACATGTAAATTAGCAGTCACTCAGATTTCTATTCAACTGTTCAGATTACACAATGATGCTTTATTTCCATTAAATGATAAATAGCTAAATAAGACTGGTTTTAAAGAAGTCTATTCTTCCATCACAAAATATTTTGAAAATTTAAATATTTAGTTCATTTTGTTTATCTTGTGTTATTTCCAAGTTGTCCATCAGACACAACATTAGACAGGAACCTGAGATCTCCTGACTCTGTTCTTGTTTGTCAGAAGACTGAAAGTGAGCTACTTAATCTTCCTGAACATCAGTTTCCTGTTTTGGAATATATTTGAACTATATGACATCATGGAAAACAGATTCTGAGATCTGCCTTTGAAAGAACAATATATAATTGTTCTTTCGAACAAGAAAGAAGAACAATATATAATGAAGACTGCTGATGGTGATTTGATCTTTTTCATAAGTGAGTACATATTTTTACAGCAACTGTGTATTTTGCCTTTTGTGTTAATGGAAAAAAAATGCATATTGTGTGCAACAAATTTATTCTTGTGGAAAGTTAAGTAGCCAATAAACTGCCCACAAAATTGTTAAAAACAATGAATAGAGAATAACTTGATTTAACAAAATGTCACTACTATACTTTTCATTGTTCTCTAAACAATCAGATCAACTAAAAATAGCAACTTTAAGATATATTTTACACCCAAGACCTTTTGAAAGGGCAGCTTACAAGAATAAATAAAAAAAAAAAAAGGGAAAAACTTTAAATTAAAAGATCACACAAAAGAGAGCAAGTTAAGCTTGTGAAACAGGAATCTCTTCTACCTTACCTGAACACCAACATCAATATGTTTAGTATGCTATAATTTCAACTATTTGATGATTTGATGTCAGGATTTGCTTATATATATATATATATATATATACAATGTTATGGAATAAATGACGGAATAGTATTCTACCAAAGTTGTCAAAATTATGGTCATACCATTGTTGGAGTGTATATATGAATAAGCACTGAAGTCTGTAAAAAGTGAATTCCTTAGAAACAGAAAAGAAACCACTAATATTGACATATCATATAACTTTAGATATCAAATTGTTATTTAAATATAAACTAGTCAGTTTAAGATCCCACTAAGGTCAATGGGGGAAAAGAAATACAGGATACTCAAGCAGATATGCCAAGATACTRTCTAGGAGTGCCTTTCTCTTCATTGCTTTTCAAGAAAAAAAAGCAGCTTGCGCTTACTCAGATAACATCCAAAATAATAGAAATATTTATCAATAGGTGGAAAAAAAAGCCCTTAAAGTAAGAGTCACTGCACCTTTATTACATAACTGTTTTACTATTCCCTAAATTAGTATCTGGAATAAGAATTTCATTTGTTGGCTGTACAGGGAATTCGTATGCTTTTATTTATAAAACCATATGTAAACTAGGAAAAATTAGATGAGGTGAATTCCATCATAAAGTAATTAAGAGTATCTTTTGATTGTTGGGATATTTYTGAGTAGGAAGAAAAAAAAAACGTATTAAATAGCATTGAAGATGTTGACCTCACAGGAAAATTAGACATCTATATTTAAAATTACAGAGCTAATACAAATGTAAATGAAATACAGAATTTAAATAGARCTTTAGAAAGAAAATATTCCTATGAATATAAAATTCATTATAATACTCTTAATTCACCACAAACACTGGCAAATTCAGTACCCACACAGTACTGCATAGACTGCAGAAGAGCAGATAGATTGTTGTGCTTCATCATGGTAATGATTCCTAGATAATTAATTCTTAGATAATACACTTGCAATTATCTGACAACTGCTGTGTCTGTTGTGACSATTTTCAAGATGGTGTCAACATTCATCTTTCTTTACAGTGCTATAATAATAACAGTTGTTATTTTAGATGGTAGGAAGTATTCAACTGGATTGCTAGAATGGTATACCAGATATAAAGAAGTAGGAACTTCTTTACTGTGAGGGTGACAGAGCAGTGGAACAGGCTGCCCAGGGAGGTTGTGGAGTCTCCTTCTCTGGAGGTCTTCAAAACCCGCCTGGATGCCACCCTGTGCCACATGCTGTAGGCGTGCCTGCTTGAGTGGGAAGGTTGGACTAGATGATCTCTAGAGGTCCCTTCCAACCTGGAATATTCAGTTATTCTGTGAAATGATAGATAGTATGTTACTGGTTCACTGAATAAATACCTGAATGTTTGCAAGTATATTTGTAGGCATATTTATGTATTTATTTTTCCCTTTATATTCTTGTGCCACCTCTGGATCAGGAATTACTTTTCCTTATGCTTTCACACCATTGGAAAGGAATTTTAACAGATTGATTTTAAATAGTATATTTATTAAATAAATCYCACAACTTTTGGTGGTTGTCTTCTACTATCTTCAGAAATCTACAGCCTTGTTATTTTAGGTGATTTTTAGTTTTCAATTTTATCCTACCATGTTTCCACGGGTCTGGCAGACCTGATTGCTAAGCATCAGAAATCCTAGGATCTGAGGTAAAAATTGTGACATTCTGTATTCTTAAATGTTCATAGTTAATCACTTTGAAGAGATCTGAAATGCTGCAGTATCAATATCCACATTAATTAACTGCATTCTTTTGYTTTATTTTTTTTAGCATATCCTATATCCTACAGATAAGACTTCCTGGAATCTTATTTTTATTTCATTAGAGAGGCTGTCAACTGCGCTAGTCTCAAGAGTATTGATTTGTAAAAKGTTATGAAATCCTTTTAGGATAACGAACATTTTTTTACTCTTTCTTTGTGAAAAGAAAAAAAAAAAGCAATACCAATTTTATGTGTTATTTTTTATCTTTGAACATCTGCTTCTAGTTAATCAAATCACTATGAAGCAGCAAAGTTCTTTTGGGATGAATCTTACTTTTTATATTTTAGATACCTTTCTTCTCCGCTTCTCCCTTCTCATCTCTTCTCTTCATATATGGTTAAAATATTTAATTTGATAAACAATATAAAGTATTGACTATTTAGTTATGTAGGAAGTTCCTCAACTTCAATCTTAATGCAACTGTTACCATTAAGAGATATTTCTCTTAGAGAAAGAGATATGTAATCAAGACTGATTATTCTAAAGAAAAGACAATGTTTTGAAGGTCTGCAAGGCAATCAGACAGTGAGACTGACTGATGGCATTTTACTCCTGTGATAGTCTTTATTGAGCTAATAATAATCACTACAGAACTATATATAGAGAAAGTCTTTGAAGATACATATTTACTTAAAGGAAATGTGCAAATCTTGTATTCAATTGTATTCAGTTTTCATACTCTGGATATGTGCCACTTCAACTGAATAAAGATTTTTGCATCACAGGTCTATTCTGTCTTGTATTAACTAAGATTTGGTTCATCAAGACCATACTTGACAATCTATTGATTTGCTTTTTCTTTATGATAATTTTCCTTGTTGAATATATGTGAATGCACATTCCACAAAAAGAGGTAGTAGAATGGTTGTCTTTGGACTAATTTACAAAATGATATTTGCTTTTCTCCTACAGCATAGAAGAAAAAAGAAAGGAAAATATAAACAAAAAAACCTTTTAGCTTTGACCATTACTTTTAAATGCATATTATATGTGCATTTTCATCATTGTTCTGTAACTCAAAATTTGCATGATTGTCCATTTCATTGTTAATTTATAACAGTGTTAGTAGTTTATAATTACACATTATCCAACTATAACAGATCCTGTTAGTAGTTCCCAAATCTTCCTCTCTTTTAGAAGAATCCTATATTTGTCTCATTTCCAGGATATGTCTCTTTCCATCAGCAATCTCTTCATCAGATCTGATTGCAACAGCTCCAGCTAATTAAACAGTTCTGCAAGCATCGTATTTGGAA
>NW_020455605.1:79654-106276 GCF_003342845.1 Nothoprocta perdicaria
CAAACAAAACCTTTTAAAAGATTGGGCTTGATCAGAAAGACTGCAATCTTAAAATAAGCTATGAGATGCAGACAAAACACAGTCAAAGACAGTGATACAGTGGTTGTTGAGCCAATATGCAGTGAACTCAGTATACTTCTGCAGTCATTGTGAAGTCTTGGTAGATGCTTTTGTAGTGAGTATGGTGATCAAGTACCAGGTGATTTTTTTTTTCTTTAGAGAGAAATTTCAATATTGTAGCATTAGATATTTTAGGTGTTGATCAGGTATTGATCAGTACTGAGAAGAGGAATGATTACTTTTATCAGGGTTTTCCTGGGACATTTCAAAATATGCCCTTACGCTTTGTCTTGGCTCTCACCTGAGCTGTGTTGTAACTGCACATCTACTTGTCTGTCTCCCTCATTCAGCCTGAAAACTGGTCTCCAAGATTCTCTGGACATTAGGCTGTGTTTGACTGCTGTCCCTACCTTGCTAGGCACTGAGGGATATCAGTCATCTTGCTGCCACAGTGGACTTTCAGGTCCCTGTTCAGACAGAACMACTAGCCATTCCTACTCCCTATGCATATGCTAAAAAGGTAATTTATCCTCTGGATAAATGGGGTGAACTAAACAATACACTTTTAGATATTTTCATGACAAATCTAATGAAGGTATCTAGGTCTGGAAGATCTGCAGAAGTTTGCAGTCACCTGCTGCAAGGTTCTGGAGGCATCATGGCCCTTTTGCATCATCATGTCTGCATCATGGTAGAGGATGTGGGGAGCGAACTGTTCAGTGAAGCATCTTTCTAGTGAGAACTGCAAGGATAAAGCTTCATGGCCATGGCCCAGGCCAATCAACTCTAACAAACAGGTTATACAAGAGCACTTGAAAAGGTTTAAACCTTGAAAAAATTCCTTGTGAGAAATAAAAACCTTCTTGTTTAGATTAGAATTTCAACACTTTAACTTTTATTTTGATCTCAATTCTGCTCCTTGATTGTTATCTCATATGCAAGATGATCAGTAGAATATATATTTCTCAATATCCCTGAGGATATTGAAARTGAAGGCTTACTTTCAATACTCTGACCATTTTTCTCTTTCTACCATTAAAGACTTGCCTTCTATGGTGAATAAGTTGTTATTATTTTAATTGCATAATTTTTCCTCTTCCCTCTTCTGCTTTTATTTTTTAATCTGCAATCATCAAGTAATGTAGAGGTTTCCTTAACCAAATCTAAAGATATTGTCTTGATATTAAAATGCACATACACACATAAAAAATTCACCCGCACATACATATAATTTCCAACTAAATGCTACAAATAACAATAGGGATTTGGTTTCCTGCATATTCCATTAAATATTTAGTTACTGAAAGCAAGGTAAAGCTTACTTTAAGGTATTAATTAAAAATAATAATAATAATAATAATAATAAAAACTTTTATGGAATTGCCTTAAAGTGTAATTACATCATAATATACAAAGGAAAACAAGTCCTGTAACAAACTTCATATTAAGGAATTAACTAATTTTTCAAATTAAAGTTCTGCAGGCAGAAATTGAAAGAGAAGATTTTTAACCACTACGGTGGACATTATCTTTAACCATTAGCCAGTAATATCCTTTCTTAACACAAAGAAAAATATTTGGCACTAGCTTATGAATGCTATTAACATGTTTAATTCACCATAGATTCTGATAAAGTTTCAAAAACTTTAATTGTAAACTTCTTTTGTTTGTATAATAGTTGCAAAAAGTAAGAAGTAACTGCACACTGGTTTCCTACTTGAAGGCTAATATGAATAGTGTAATTATCAGTCCTTTCTGATGGCTGATAATGATAAACATTTCTAAGACTACTGATGTTTAATTAATGAATGTAGTTAATGACATATTGATCTGAGGAACTCATTGTAAAAGTCGTGAAATTTCAGTTAGAAATATGGAAATCAGTTTTGTTTTGCCATTGTAATTGTACTGGAACAGGCTATCAGTGCTGTGCTTATGATTCATAAATTTACAATATGATACAGGAACTTCCAAGTTAGACTCTGATGAGTTGAGATGACAGACTGATTTATAACAATGGAACTATGAGAGACTAGAAGATTGACTGAACTCCCACCCACCTTCACAAAACAATATTTAACTAATTAATGCAGGAGTTCTCCAGGTAGGAATTTTGTACAACCCTAGATGAAGTTCTTTCTGTGCCAAGACTTATTTCAACATTTCAGTATGTTGTGCAGGATGGAAGATAGGGGCCAGAGTGGGTATTTATAAATAGTAGAAACTGTTCTTGCCCTGCAGGACTGTCTTTTGTACAAAGAATTCAAAAGACATTTCATAGCTAGTTTAAGATCATGTGTAGTGTAGGAACATGCTTACATTGGAGTGGTCATGCAGGACCACAGGTCAGCTGGATTATGGGAATTCAGCAAAGCAGCAGTCTGAGAAGTCTTAAGTGATCCTGATGGAGGTGCTGCTGTGAAGACTCTTGCAACACATTCTAGAGTCCTTTGATTCATGAGCTTATGTCTTGATTCTGTGAATTGCAGCATATATTTTACCTAAGCACACACGTAAGTACATCTTCAATGGTGTTAGTGGAATCACTGATGAAAAAGAACAAGAAATCTCAATAGTGTATTTTYAGTAGTGGAGAATTTTACATTAAGTGCATGTAGGAAGAGGGGTGGCCTTATAATAGATGTATATGAGCATGCATATGCACAGACACAACATATACAGATTATTTTTTAATGTATGTAGCTTTTTTTTCTCTCTCACTGTCCCTTGTTCAGCAAAAGAATCCTAATGCTTATAATAGATACCAGGGACGTTAACATTGTTATTGTGTTTATCATGATTAGTAGTTATTCAGATAATGTCTTCTTTATTGGTGGGAATTCTTAAGAAAAACTACAGCTATTAGCACTTTACACACACACACACACACACGCGCRCACACACACACACACACACAAACACACTTCCTAATTTATAGAATTTCAAAGAGTAGCCTGGAGACTTTTGTTAACATCAACAGTCAGGAAAAATAAATTCTATGCCTCAGACTAAACTCTACTTACTATAATAAAAGACAGTAAATTAAGACTCCATCAATCAGATCAAGAAGTGACTCCATAATCCTCACTTCTGTCTTTTTCAAAGCTTTCAAGAATGACCTAAAATATCTAGAATACCCAAGAATGTACGTGTGAACTTGTCATTTCTGTCCTCACAAGTCTGAAGCTATATCAGCTCAGTTCCATAATAATAAAGGCTTTTCCACACAATGGAATATGAAAATCTTTGATCACTTCTTCATAAACCATTACAGAACAGCATAGTACAGACACACAAGTATATCAACATATATCATACATATATAATTCCCTAATTATGATGTAAAATACTGTGTAAAGGAAAAAAAAAGGGAAAAAGAACAGAAAAAAAGATCCTTCTCTACAGTATCAAACATCTATCTGTCTCTACAGGCTTTTCTGGTACTTGCTACATTGATACTTGGTACTTTTCTGGTACCAAGTACCAGAGTTTCATTTCTGGAGTTCCAGAAATGAAAATTGCATTCATTTCCCTAAAATAAATCTGAATTAATGAATATAGCCCTGATGTGTTTCCTTAATAGTGGAATAGAGCAAAAGAAAAATAAATATTGCATATATGTGTTTTATGTTTTGTTATCCTAACTAGGATAGTWTGAATGAAGATTAATCTGAATATTGATCCCTTAGCTACACTTAATTTTCAATTTTGTAACTTTTTCAGCAGCAAATTACTCCATCTAAAGCTAGTCTGACCTTGCAGTTCATGTCCTACTGCTACATTTACTGAATATATATTGCTAAGTAATATTGTTGTGTTCATATCTCACTTTTCAGAATAATATTAAAAATGAATGACCTAACTTTAATAGGAAGAGCTGAATGCTTAACTGTAACTGAAGACTAACATTTATTCAAATGTACAACTTTATAAAAATGATGAATTCTGTTCAATATTGACTCAATATATTTTTAGCTGCTCTGGTTGGTGTAATGAATTTCTTCATTGACTTTGTCTTTTAGTTTACAAGATTGAACAATCAAAAATCAGATGAAACTCTGCTGAAATACTTTTTTTTTTTTTTTTTGGCTTTGCATCAGAAACTATAAATCCACAAGGGCCTGCTTCCAAGTATTATAAGAGTTGCTCTGGGGAATGTCTGAGTACTAGGAGTATCTGAAGAGTTTGTTTATTTATTTATTTAAACCAGCATAGATTCATGCAAAATAGTTCTAGTATAAACATTTGGCCAGTCTCGTTCAACACTGCTTACTGTGCTACAGAAGTAGTGGAGTTAGTAGTGCAGTTATTAGATTTCATTTTTAGAGCCATGAACTTCATTAAATTAGCTTTTGCTGTTTCACTTCTGTTCGTAAGTGTAATTCTTGCACTAAGTACCACTGATTCCCCATCCTGCTATTGTGGAGTTTTATTTTATTTTGTTTTTAAATGAAGCTAAGTATTGGTATAGAGTACTACTTAAGGAACTTTTGTTGAGCTATGCTTATTTAATCTAATCTTCAAGAAAAGAAAAAAGTCTATAGGGTTTAATTTGAACATGAATTTCTGTTAAGTTTGATTTATAGGAAATAATGAAGCTCTAAGCACAGTAATTGCAAAAGAAAATCTTGTAAAGAGTATAATTAATATATTTATCAAGTAGGCACCAATCTTGGGTCAATCTAGATGAAAAGGGGAACACTTTTCTTGTAGGTACTTGTCTTACCTTGGGAATAAATCAGGTTCAATAATTTCAGAATTAAATCTGGTGTATGAAAGACACCTAGTATCCCATCTATCAGGCTTTCTTTTGTAGGGGCATTTTTTTGAAGATGCATAATCAACAAAATTTAAAAGATCAATTTACTTGGAAGAATTTGGCTACAGGACAATGCTGTTTGTGTCTTAGTCTTATCACTGAAAACTTTAGAATGCTATATTCTTATCCATTCTAGTTCCTTTTCTTTTTCCAAGAAGAAAGAATTACCTGAGGCTTTTTTTTAAGATCTTTAATTAGACTTTCGATATAGCTTTTGAAAGGACAAAGAGAGAGAGAAAGAAAAGGAGAAGGGAGAGGGCTCAGATTTCCCAAATATTTCGTAGTACTGTTTGAGTGTAATCAAGTTGTCTGAACTACAGCTCAACAACATGCAGGGAACAATGCTATCAAGTGTGGTCATTCTTTAGTGTCAGGATGCATGATAGATGATGGGTTACTCCACAACAAGACATCAGCATTCATTATAATATTTCGTGTTCTACTTGGCGGTCCTTGATTCTCTTATCTCCCTCTTTATGCACAGAGGAGGCAACAACTGAGAACACTTGCTATGCTATGTAAAGCTATGCATCAAACTAATCTACTCTTTCAGTTTCTTCCTCTTGTGTATTTCCTGACTCTAATTAGTATCAAATACTAAAGCTATATGCKCAAATAAATATTAACTTTCATTTATTAATTTGCTGACATCAGCAAATGTTATATAGACAGTCTGCAGTTTTGTTTATCAAAACACATGCTGATTGATGAGACATCAACTTATCAGCCTGAAGACTCATTTTTACCAAAAAAGAAAGTGAAAGACTAAGTCTSTTGTGCAGTTCCAAGACAACCTCTGTAATTTACATTTTCTTTAAAAACCTTATACAAAAACTCAGTGTAGTACTTTTTTTCTAAAATGCAGTAAAACATGACATCTTTCTGATTAGAGAAAAAGCCTTCTCATATATTTCAGTCTCTTATACTTCTACTTGCTATTATAATTGAAAAATAAACATTCTAACTGAAGAATTACTATTAGTCTGAATCGATTTATTCCAGGAAAAAGAAAATAAAGAGTACTATTATAAAAAAAAAGATTCAATTAAAAAAAAAAAAGAAGTGAAATTATTATGCACACATTATGCACACAGCCCTTAGTATCTTTTTTTTTTTTTTTTCTTGTTATCTTGACCCTTCTACTGTAAGTATATATATTGCACTGACAGTCTAGCATGCCTCAGTCCTGGGACCTAGTAAAGTCAGTACAAAGCCATTAGTAATACTATATTTACCTGGTTATAGGACTAAACAGCCTCTCTTTTGGAGGCTGCAGTTCACAGACCATGTTCTATCACTTGTATTTTCATCGAGGACATTGCAAACCCTTCTATAGTTCAGAGCTCCAGATCAGTTTTGGACAAAACATCTTCTTTGAAGAGTTCAATCTTTCCTATATGGATTTGCCCCTTAACTGACCTATATATTTCTGAAAGTGATCTTTAATCCTTTATTATGATGCATAATTGATTTGTTCAGTGCTTAGCTTTTATATTTAATAGAACATGTGAAAACAATTCTTTTTTTACAACTATATATTACAACTATACTCTTTACAACCAAATTTGTAATTCCTGCACCTGAAGAAAACTGTGAATTGTGCTCTGTGATCTCTGATGAGAGAWCATATTTGTCCTTTCCTTACTTTTTGAATCTGAAAGCCATGAACAGCTACATTGCTAGGCTAGCAGCTGCTGCTGAGCAAGGTTCTTCTGCCTTATATTGAAATAGTTGGTAATCATATGCTGACTGAAGCAGTAAGTTTTTCTATGCTGTGAGCCTATACAACTCAACCCACCAAAATATACATCCTACAATTTGAATTCCTTCAGGTACTGAGTCTAGTTCCTTTTGGGTAGAATTGATGTTTAATTTCATTTTATTATATACTGTTACAGCTTTTACTATCCATTTCTTATGCCGAAGTCTACCTTGACCTTCCACACAAAGTGTGGATATATTGCATTCCCATACCCAGAAACTACTGTTTAAACAACCCTGTTTGAATCACTTCAGAGAGCTGCTTTAATGCTTTCCTACTGCAGAACAATGCAGATACGATTCACTTGTGGTGAATATGAAGATATTCTCCCTTGAAGGGTATATCTGTGTTCAGGCCTGATGACTGCACATATTCCATGAGGTTCTTCAGGTTCTTCAGATTCTCCCTCCATTTTTTTTGTTTTGTTGCCCAACAAAGAAGTCATGTTGTCTAGTCCTGTTATCAGATATTCTTAAATAGATTGGTTAAGAACCTGACAGATTATGTAAAGATGCACACACACAAAACAAACAAACAAACAAATAAACAGTCTTTACAGAGATCTTAACCCGCTTTGGCGTGGCACAGATTTTTTTTTTCTATTGGTTTATCCAACCTACCTTTTGGTTGTCCAAACCTGTCCCAAGTTTATTTCTAAGGATTTCACTTTGTTCATTTCAGCTTTTGCATTTGATTTGAATCGTCTTTTCATAAAAATGTTTACCACTATTTTTTTTTTCTACCTCTATTTGTGTGTGTGAACATGGATCAATGCATCATTTATATATGAAATTACATGGGCTTGATCAACCTTTGATAAGTTTCCCTTTGCTTARGTAACAAGAAGACAGCATATAGAGAGGGCATTATGAAATCTTTAGGGAACTCCATAAAAGTAGATTTATTCTTCTGTGAATGCAAAGAGAAACTTACAACTTCAGTTGTCTGCTAGAAGCATGGCAAAGACATAATTTGCAAAATCTTTTTCCCCTACTCAGAAGCTATTTCTCCAGAGGCTATTTCTGCTAGTACCTCTGGCATTTTGCTTCAACAGCATTTGCTTGTCAGGCACACTAGTCAGTAAGTAACAATAATCATATTTGGGAAGCTCTGTGCAACACCTTCATAACTATCTTGATAAAATCTTGAAATAAAAGCTGACAATTGACTGGGGAAATAGGCAATCCATGTATATCTTGTAAATAACATAATGGATCCCAATGCTAGTACTGGCTTCTGGGTCACTTGCTCTGTATCAAAATTTTTAACAGGTGTGGGATATGAGATACCGAAGAACTTAAAGACCACTCTGGTAATTTCCTACTGGTGATTTTATTCTGCACTGAATCTTTTTCAGCAACATAGCTCAAAAGTGCCCAAAAAAGCAAAGATCTACCAAAGCAATCATTTAACATTGTGGACAATCTCTTAGATCTGTGTAGGACCACAACTATGTCTAAAATTACATGTGTGTTTGAATTGATATCTGATTGTGGACTGTTTAAATAAGGCCTCAATACCATAGAGTTTTTCAATACTATGACATTAAGTAGAGAAAGTTCACTGCTAAGAAATAGCAAAAAGTGGATTATATGTGAAACAATGGTCTGTGATAGTTTAATGTCTCTGCAATAAAGGACATTGCAAGAGAATATAATACATTGGAAATGTGTATGAAAAAATGAATTGTTGTAGTAATTAGCAACAAAGTCCTAATATCTAGGATAAGGTGAACACAGTATCGGGGATGGGGAAGGGGAAAAAGAGGGGAGAGGATTAACTCTCATGGGAAAGTCTTGCATAGAGAAGAACAGATACCATTCTTAGCCTTCCTTAGCAGAGTATGATTTTGTACAAAATACGATACCGAGAGAGGATTTGGGAGCCACTTCTGACATTCTATAAAAGAGTACTCAGAAACTAAGTAGGGGAATTAGAAACTGCTAACTGTTTCTGAAAAGACTGACCAAACTTAATTCTGCAGCCACAAAGATCAGGAGCTTGGGCCAGCCTACTGCTATTCGGAAAAGGATAAAGTAGGATGAAAAGAATTTGAACTTGGTAGTAGAAAGGACTGTCTTTAATAAGAACCCTATGGTTCATTCTCTTCTCTGAATACATAGGCGATGTTTGGACTGGATTTCTAAGGCACAGGAATAGTCATAGTAGGTAGCATCTCTGTAGCACTTTTGCAGCTCACGTCAGACCACTACCCTATTCAATGATCACTTTTGTCTATGCTCAGATGCAGCTGTGAGGTGAATTTTCTGACAGTTCTCCTAGGATCTTAACACTGATATCAATGGATTTATCACAATTTATATTAGTTTAGGATCTATTCTCTTGAATACATTCTTATTCTTGAAATGCAGAATGACAGCCGAAAATCAAGTTGTGCACTCTCCAATAATGCTGGTGTAAGCGTGTGTACTATAACTCCTAATGTTTGTTCATAGTTTGTATTTAGGAACACTGTTAGGAATCACAGAGAAAAAAAAAAAAAAAAAAAAAGATCTTACTCTCTATCAAAATCTGTCAAGTAAAATTAAATACTAATAACTTTACAAATACATTTAAACATTCACTTTTTAAATTCAATGTGTATGTGGTTTATCACTTAAAAGTTTAAGAAGTGACTATGGAAGATACTCTAAATACTTTTATCAAAGACAAATAAGCAAAGATGGCAATTTTTAAAATGACTCTTGCATGTGCAAAGCTCTCCTTACAAATTGCTGAATGTAACTAATATGGATATAAAAATATTTTAAATATTCAGATAATCAGTGGTGTATATCTGTAAATGTATATATGTAGATACATGCATATATGTGTCTCTACATGTCTATATACACATAAATTTCTACTACCGTGGCTTTCAGAAATATGCTTAAATGCTCTTCTGCACATGTAGGTGTAATGTATACCCATGAATGCTTTAGAAGCACTAGAGAATACTACACAAATGTAATTAGTTACATAATTCTTTTTTTTTTTTTTATGTTTTTCTTTCTTTCAATATTAAAACATGCCAGATTTTTGCTGTTTTGATCTATGACCTGAAAATCTCTCTTTCTCTTTGAAAGGAGTTGAATAAAATTCAAAGGGCAAAGCATGAAGAACTTCACTTTTGTGATCCTGCAAAAGGTTAAATCACTAAAACAGTTAAAAAATAATTATTCTTTCAACAAAAGTCAGAAAGAAGAGTTTCTAGAGAACAGTCTCTCCAGCAATTCTCTTACATGGTGAATGAGATTAGTTTGAATTAATGTTCCAGCAAGATACATTGTTTTTATAGAATGGTGTCAGCTGCTCAGTGAGCAGAAACTGTTGTTTTCGGGGGTCAATAACATCTTGACTATTTGAAATTGCATCAAATAGAGACTTGATGTGTAAGTTGTCACCTAGACACTTGATACTTATTTCCTGTTTCATGAAAAGGTCTAAATTTATTTTTTATTTTTTAGCTACTCTCTATAGTAAAATGAAGAAATGAGCAATGACTAATGATATATCTTCAAATGCAATAACAAATGAGTAACTTTCTTTTTTATGTGCTGGATAGCAGTGGTTTATTCAGCTTCCTAAATCTGTGAATCTGATGTAGTTCTCAGAAACATTTGTAAATGATACATACATTCAACTATATTTTGCTGATAGATAAGAATATTTCCTGCCTCCAGAAGTTATGCAATTCAATAGAAAATTAATAATCTTTAATTATTCATTTGTTCACTATTAAACATTTAATTATTCAAAAATCATAATTATTCAAATTATTCAGGATTATTTTAAAGAAACAAATTTAAGTAAAGATATATTCCTTGGGACTGACAATTTTCAAGTCAAGTCCAACTGATTTACTAAAAAATATTTAAAATCATTCTCATAAGAAGTTTTTTATATTTGCTAAATATCTTTGGCATAAAATACATCTACTTTCTCATCAAATCACTCTAGTTTTATATATGCAATATTTTGTAGAGAACAACAACTAAGCTAAGAAAATAAAACTAAACAATTGTGGAAGAATTGCTTGAAAAGGAGGAACTTAGAGAAAAAACTATGGCTTAGCACAGGTTTTGGCATTTCAGAAGTTTCTTGGGGTGATATGCAGTTGCTTCTTCCGGAGTGGTTGGTATGCATGGACTCTGCTCTCTCACAGTTCCTTAAGCAACTCAATCTGCCTCAATCTGCCTCAATCTCCTCGCAGCTGCAGAGAGAAGTAATGGAGGGAGGAGAACAGTGAAGACACCGTGGCCGAACTCTGTTGTACTCCCTGTGCTGGGCCGTTGATAAACTGCCAGTAGCTGCCCCATGGGAGACATAGGATAAGATGTCCATTGCTGAGCCAGCAAGGGCGGCAAATCACTTCTTTCACATGAACTTTGCTTGAACTTTGTTCATCATAARCTCATTATGTCAAAACACACCTCTATCCCAAAAGCTACCCACGTTTGAGGTATGACTGCACCTCACTGAGCATGTGCCTTAGATTTTCTAATGACTATACCTTTAAATGAAAGCAAGAGACTTTTTCAGCAATCAGTAACAAAAGTAAGTATGACTACAGTCACTCAAGCTCCACCTGAATGTAAGGAAAAGGTGAACTAAGGAGGAAAGGAGTGAAAAGGGATGATTCCATTATAACTCCTGAATCAGTTGATGGGTTGAGCCCCTTCCCTTGGATCAGGGCCTGAGGAGACCACTCAAGACTGACAGCTGTCTCCCATCTTCTGGGGTGAGTGCACGTTTTTACATTAGCACTACCTAAAAATTCCTACACTGTAGTAGAGAATTTCCTGTACTGACATGTGAAACCTGCTTTGTAAATATTGCATTTGAATAAATCATGCTGTTTATGAACTCAGCTACTTGTTTGGAAGGCAATCGGACCTGCATTTGATAGACWGTTCGTGAATCTAATACTGCCAGAGTCAGGTATATAGCTAGTACAGTATTTGATATCTCCTTTCCTACATCCACCATGGCTTTCAAACTGCTACAGCAATGATGAGATATAAATTTAGTGATGATACCACTTATCCTGTCTGCTAACTGTCAAGTATCAGTCAAATTCTTGCATCCTCTATATTGTTTCCTTGGCCTCACAACTCTACTTTCACATAATTATGAAGTCACAGGTGGTGTTTGAAGAAACATTTATATGACTTAGGTAAAAATCCAGTGTCCAAAAAATGAATTTTCTGATTCTGACTGAATCATTTTCAAATGCTTATAGGCCATATGGATGATTTTAAATGTCAAGCATCCACTGTATACCTAGATATCTAAGGAAAGGTAAGTTTATTTTATGAGTTTAAACATTTAAATTGCTTTTCTAATATAAGCCACTTTTCAGTTTATGCATATTTTGGTTTTATCCTCACAAGAGTTCCACTATGCTTCTGGAAAATTAATGAATTGCTCATTACCTCCCTATATATATAGAATAAAATTCAAAACTCTTCATACTATATTACTTTTTATTCAATCCAGTATCTTTTCTGAAGGTATTGAATTAATTTTATTCTAATTAAAATTGACTCCAATTAATATAATTAATAAAATACTACATACTATGAGCTGAATCACACACAGTTTTAGGAATATGGTAATTGTTAGATGTTTGCTGCTTACATAATATATCAGAATTCACATTTTAGTCCATGGAGTGAAAGAGATACTAAGGAGGTTTGTCTGACTCATTGCAATCTACAGTCCTCCCGCCCTCCTTGGGTTGTGGGACACAATTAGTCCCTGTGGCCTCCCAACCCTTCTCCTTCTCAGGCTGATCATGTCCAGCTCTCTAAGTGTCTCTTCACATAGCTTGTCCCGCTGACCACCTTAGTGGCCCTCAGCCMCGACTCCCCCTTGCTGGTATCTTTCTTCTGCTGGAGAATTCAAAATTGGATGTGGTACTTCAGATGTGATCTCACAAGCATCAAATAGATGGGAATCAGCACTTCCTTTGACTTGCTGACTGTTATTGTTAACATAGCCCAGCTGGCCTCTTCCTGGAAGAGCATCCTATAGGTTTATGTTTAACTTCTTGTCTACCAGGACCTCCAGTTCCTTTTCTGCAAAACTGATTTATACCCAGTCAGGACCCACTCTGAACTATTGCCGTGGTTTATTTTGACTCAAAGGTAGGACTTGGCATTTTTCCTTCTTGGATGTACTGAGGGTTTTTTTGACCCATTCCTACCTCAATAACAAACCTTAGAAAATTGTTAAGGGCTCTCTGAATGGCAACTCTGCACTCCAACATATCATCTCCTCGACCAAATGCGGTGTCAACCACAAAATTGATGCTGGTGCATTTTATCCCACTGGTGCTGGTGCGTTTTATCTTTATCACCTGACTGATGAAGAAATTAACTGCAATACAGAAAAGAGACAAGACAAATAATATTTGAACTAAAGAAATATATGTATTTTTATTTGCGGTTTCTTTTACATTGTTTGCAAAATGGTTGATATCAAGTTACAAAGTTATGGGAAGAGCTAATGTAATGATCTCTTCTGAGAAGATACCAAGAAGACCAACAATCACAAGATAAAAATATAGATTTATCTCTGATGATGTGGAGCTGATGGCTATTTCATTAAAACAACTTAATTCAATTTAAATTAACTTTTATTTAAGCAACGATTTTCTAGAGTAATTAATCATTTCTAAATCTGATGATAGAAAAGATATATCCCCTATTAGAAAGGATGAAGGTTGAAAAGCCAATTATTTTGAGGTCAGCTCAGCATATTTCATCATGAAGCTCTTGCTTATAATTTGATACATTCTATTTCTATATAGGATATAGTTTTTTTTTCCTTTTGAAAGAAAAATAATTTTATATAGGTAGTATGTCTAACTAGCTCTTTTGTTAATAAATATATGGAATAAAAATACAGTATGAATGCAGTGCTATAGGTCAGGATCTAGAAATACTCTAACTAGTCAGATATTCTGTACTTTTTTATAGTTTGATTTGAATATAGATTTTTCTAAAGTTTTAAGAAAATGGCATTTCTCAAACACATTATAATTTCAGTTTGTTTATTAGATTGATTGATTGGTCTTGGAGCTAGGGTTGTGACTTGAATTCCCATCAGCAAGCCTGCTTGCAAGATTTTACTTCCACTGCTTTTAGTATGCTTCATAATTGGCAAGATCCAACATAAAGAATGAAAACCTCATATGCTGTGTGCATATGCTTCTTAGAGAAACTTCACACTTACCCTTCCTCTTCCTCTTCCTGCATCTGATATCTGTTCCTGTATCTTTTCCTTCTTCTTCTTTTTTTTTTTTTTTTTTTTTTTTTTTTTTTTTTTTTCTCACTTTTCCTCATTGGCAGTTTCCCTCCTTTCTGCTGCTCTTTCTGTTTCTCTTGTTTCTTCTACTTAGCCTTCTAGGTAGAAACTGTGTCCTTTCTTTTCTTTTTATCTCCTTCTTGGGAAATTTTCTTCTCTGCTCTGAGAGAAGTTGTTTAGTCATCTTTCATTCCCTCTTTGTACATTTGTGCAAATCATTGGAGACTTAGTAGTATGAAGGGGCAAGGACAGGTGTCCTCAGTCTTACTTAACTTCATAATGCATAATTCATAGGTGACACAATAGAAAACTTTGAAAAAAAAAAAAGAGAAAAGGTGAAGATAAATATTATTCATTGCCTAAGAACAGTACAATTACTTTTAAACCTATTTTTGTTGATATACCTACACTTACATTTTGTTGCCTTTCTAGAGCATTAATTTTTCATCCCTCCAGCCCTTGATAATGAACTTCTTCATTCTACATGCATATTTGGGCATTAACTCATACTGTTAGAAGACTAAAATTTGAAGGTGGTGCTATATTATGTCATTACAAGGCTATTTTTTCTTACATTTTAAATAATCATCTTTCTTTGATGATACCATGAGGTGTCCATACCATAATTTGACAGGCAACCACAATGGAAATCTTCTAGAGATCTGTTGTGTTTTCTTGATGTACTTTACAAAGATGTAATTCAAAGTAGGCGTTCGTTGTATGACCATAATTTATTTAGATTAACCTTAGCTAAGCTTAGTTTAGTTTTATGGATGCATAGTTCCTTCAGTTGCCATGTCATTATTATCTGAACTTGCAAATCCAATTGCACTGGAAATTTTGAAGATAAATTGAATGAATATTAATCTAAGATTTTCAGAAGTCTCTAAAGAGTATTAGAAACAAACAAACAAAAAAAGAGTAAAAATATGAGATAGGAAATTAAAGTTTTCACTTAATCCTTTATTTAGATTTTATGAAGAGTTTAATGGAGCTTACTCTTTATATTGAGCCATAACAAAAAAYCTAAAACAAACAAACAAAATATAATTTACTTATCTTTTTTCTTGGACTCCATTTATAGTTTTTTTTTTAAACCTGCCCATTCCTTTCACACTGAAAATATACTTTCAAATAAATATCAAAGTTTTATTTGTTCAAGGTATTGAAACAATATATCAAGGAAGTAGGACACTTTATTTTAAATAGAAGATCCAACCAAAAGTTGTCAGAGAATGCCATAAAGAATGACCAAAAATTGTGGGAAATGATGATTTGCAGGACAAGAGAAGCTTGAACAAAATGGATTTGTGCATGGGTTTGAAGGGAACTGAAAAGTATAAGGAATGACATCAAGGGTCTGTAAGGTAGAGGAAGTAGGATTTTCATGACTAAGATATTTTGAACTCTAGCACGAGTTGGTGAGGTAGAGCCAAGCTTCAGAAATTTTCTGAAATCAAATATTGTGCACAGAATATTTTGATTAAAAAAAAAAGTTGTAAAATATTTACGTACATAAAATGTTTATTTGCAACAAACCTAGTGTTGTAATTTCTCTGATTCCTCTTACAAAAGAAGAGCTGCATCTGATATAGGATTTAGAAGAAAGACTATCTAAATCTACAATAAAGATATATACATGTAAGATGATAGTTTTTTATACTCTATGCAGTCAGTGAAGATAAATACACACTTGTAAGGTGCAATTCATTTCAATTCAAAATAGGTGGTTAAATTGTCAGATGAGCTTGCTTTGAGAGTGCTTATTTCACTTTGCTGGCTATAAGGGAGTTTCCAGTGATTACATCAGATGTAGATATTTACACTGTGGATATTTAAAATCAAATGATATTAATCCCACCCATAGTGTTTAGTCATCAAGATACCCTCAATAATCAATGGAGACAATTAATTATCTCCAAAATTCAACTAATCTCTTTCTATGATACGTATCTAAGACAGGATGAGTTATACTCTGGAGGTATAACTGAGTCTGTTTAGAACCTGGACAACTGCATGATATAATAGGCCTAATTTCATGCAATTGAAGTTGACTTCAAGTCAGTCAGTGAAGTGAAGTGAGGGTGACAGAGCAGTGGAACAGGCTGCCCAGGGAGGTTGTGGAGTCTCCTTCTCTAGAGGTCTTCAAAACCTGCCTGGATGCCTGTGCCACATGCTCTAGGTGTGCCTGCTTGAGTGGGAAGGTTGGGCTAGATGATCTCTAGAGGTCCCTTCCAACCTTGAATATTCTGTGATTCTGTGACTTACATGTTAATTACTAAGTGTAAATATATATAAATATGTACACATTAGAAGTATTTTTCTTTCTTCTAAGACAATTAAAACAAAATGAACCGTGTGGTCTAAAATACCATCAGGTCTGACAGCTGGTGGGTCAGTGGTGTCATTCTTTTATTAATTAATCCTGCTGGCAACATACCAACCTGAGGACACAACAGGATATTCAGAAAAGTCTACTTTCATACACCCGCATAGAAATGTCACCTCCAAAGCGTACAACTAGTGCTTTTATGGGCTAATAACAGTTGCTCGGGGCACTTTTTTGGAATGCTGGAGAATTAAACATTTATTACAGAAACATTCACATTTAATATCTTTTCCTTTATAAAATAATTATTTCAATATAGCAGTAATAAAAAACATATTGTACCTCTACAGCTACCTATTTAAGCATTGTGAAGTACTTTCAAAGAGTGACAATACTATCACCACTAAAGGGAAATTGAACTGTAAAGGTCATCTCCTACATTTTTCTAGAAACAGTGTTTTAGGCCTTTCGTAGATTATATATATACATGCATGAATATATTTATGCATATATATATAGTATATGATCATATTCAGACTTCTATTTTTAGCTTTTCTGCATTTCCTGTATATTTGCAAACAAGTCAAAATTTCAGTACCTCTTTTTCCTCAGTTTAAAGATGTACCTTATAATTTATATCACAGAAATAAAGAGGATTTTTTTTTTTTTTTTTTTTTTTTTTGTAAAGGGGTTATGTGATATTAAAAGTAATTTGGAAAGGTAAATCATTCAAAATTTGAGTTTTACTTGAACATTTATAAGTTCAATCCAACTTTCATGCCCTTGGTTCCCTGAAATTTTCAAAAATCATTAGAAAAGTCTTCTTATAATTACTGAAAACAAGACATGCAAATTCTGTCTCTTTCTCTTTACCTGTAAATACTGTTGCCATCTTTGTCTTGCTGAAAAATCAATTTGTTCACTATCCAAACATAAAAGCAGAAAGTACAAGAACACCATAGTGTAGGGATATTGGAGGTCAGTGCAAAGTTCCTTCCAGCTCAGTGTTCTGTCTCCAAAAGTGGATATCAACAGAGAATTAGGAATGTATGGCCATTTTAATATAATAGTATTTGATGACACTTCTCACAAATATTTTCTCAGTATGCATCTGAGGAKCTTTTTGAACTAAAGCTTCTAAGCATTTAGTGCTTTTTGATGGATTTATTTTGATGAGACTTGTCTAATGACTCTTGGATGTCTGTTAAACTTTATTGACTTGTCAATATGCTGTGGCAATAAGTTAAATGATTTAAGCATGCATTTTATAAACAGCTACATCCTTGTATTTATTCTGTGTCTACTATCTGCTAGTTTCATTAGATGTCTCCTAATTTCTAATTTTGGTGGAAATAATAAACTGCCCTCATGCCATTCATAATTTTTAAATTGTCTAGCTATTTTTTCCCTCTTAACCTCTTTTCCAGGTTGAAGAAACCTATTTTGTTCATTTAATCTTTATTACAGTCTTTAGTCATCTTTGCTGTTCTTCTGTGTATCTTTTCTAAATCTGCTATATATATACATATATATATATTGATCTATTGGAAAAGGAGAGTAGGTCTGCTCAGAGTAATCAAACATGTCTAACCACAAATATATACAATTACATAGCAATGTTCTCTAAGTTCTTTCTTATTCATTTCTGTTATTCTTTTTTGGCTGCTTCTGAGCAGTGGTCAAATTGCCCTTCTTCAGATTATTCATTCCAGGAATCTGTATTTTCACAATATTGAAGGTAAATGTACTCATTTACCTGATACAAGAAGATTAGTGACTGAATCTTGAGTTCTGTTTTTTAAATGTCATATTGTGATTTTAGTCATTAGAGAATTTGAAGAGTTTCAGTTTGAATTTCAACTTGGAGGAAGTCAATGCAATAGTTTAACTACATATCATTTCAGATAAAATAAATTACAATTTACTTGCAAATTACAGTAATGAGCATATGTTGTATTTGAATACTAATTAATTTCTGTCTTTTACATTGTTGTTCATTTATACCTTTTGCTTCAATAGTTCAAGCTGACCATTATTTCATCAGAATTGAAAATGTATGTGATTTGAATTATCTTCTCCCTGATAGCATTCTAGCATTCTTATCACACTATATTAATATTCCTTTATAAGATAATAAAAAGTTGGGCTTTTCTTTCTTTCTTTCTTTTTTTCTTTTTTTTTTTCTTTTTCTTTTCCTTCACCTTAGGAATAAATCAACAACTTAGGACAAAACTCCTAGCAAGTTCTTCCCAAAAGTCATGAYAGTCTTGACCTACTTGCAGACTCCAGCCCCATTACACAGCTTTGTAAAAAGACTTCTGCCTGTCGCTTCTATGCAGTATTCATACTAATCTAACTTCATATTTCTACCACAACAAACTGACTCTCTGGGAAGGAAGAAAAAGAAGGATTTCAGAGACTTCAAGGAAAAATGAAAACTAGTGGTATGGGGGAAATGGACAGCTGGCTACTTTTGCCTGAGCCTACCTCCTGTGACCCYAACAGATGTATGTTAAATGATCTTCAGAGTCTCTTCACCATAGTGGAGTCTCTTCCTACTGAGGTCAATCCTGATATATTACAGCAATTTGAGAGGCACATTGTTCTCCACATTGTTCTCCACATGTGGTATTATCAACCAAAGACCTCTAATTGCAAGATGTGAAAGGTCACCTTCATGCTCCTGCACTCTGCTTTCTCTCTTTTCCTCCCTCCCTTCTCCTTGACCCCGGAGCTATTTCCTCGCCATGTCTGCATCTTCTAGATATATAACATGGGACATTTCTTCCCTAGAAGATATTTTCAGCTTCTAGAAAGTTCATCATTTTCCTCACCAGATGCCCTAACTGTGGAGGGCATCCAAAGAATATACAGTCTAAAAACCAAGGGCATACTGTGAAGTGCAGAAATGGTTCGTTACTACCATTGAAAATAAACTGAAAAAAAAATAAATTATATACTGTTGCTAAAATAAGTGAAATTTTATAGTTTCATATGAAAATATGAGAACATGGCTGGAGGAAATTTAATCATCTGATTGTCTAGTATAGACAAAATTGGTGAGCTTGCAATGGAAGCAAAGCTTTGTAAATGTACAGAGGAGAGGAAAATGTAACCAATTTATGAAGAGTGGTTTGGAAGGAGGAACAGAGGAGAAACAAAAGAAAGTAGAGCACCACATAAATCTACATTTGTAGTCTAGGAAATTATTGCCTCAGGGTCCCTTTATCCGATTAACATTCTTTTTTGAAATGTCAGGARTTGACTAGATAAGATGGTATGTATGATCTCAGTAAATAAGTCAACAGGTAACTGAACATTTGTCTAACAGTTTGTATGTATTCCTCTACCCATGGGCAATTATGAACAAGTAGCCCAGTGGGAAAATGTGCAGATGGATCTGGCCATGTAACTAACAGGCCATCAAGGGTGTGAAGAGCTCCAGCTACAGCAACGGCTGTGTCATGGACCCAGAGCCCATCTCAAGAATTTGCTGGACTATGAAGACTATGGCCTATTAATTGTGTGTGCACCAACCCCGCTAGAAGAATTCACAACAGAGTTAGGTGACAGAAATGACACTATAGGTGTCGTAGCCATCAGTAATGTAGAAAAGAATGGCAGTGCAAGTTTCACACACCTTAGACATGGTATAGGGGGCTATCTTGGGAATACCAGCGCAGCAATGGTAGATAGTCACTGTACCTTGCAGAAACCATAGAACAGAACTCACTGGTGATTATGAGCACAATTCAATTGGACTTCCCTGAAATAGTGAAAGCAGTACAGAATTATGTATTGGAGGGTAAAAATCCCTTCTGGCAAGTGACACAGAAGCCTCTGAATGAATTGCAGCACCAGTGCAAAAACACATTTCAAGTCATCTACCCTGCTGAAATGACTATTGTCACAGCTACTAAGCTAGGCGAAACATTAACCTTCTGCTGCTGTGACATGTTTATCAGATGACTACTATCAGCTTCTGGACTTTTATATTGAGCCTATCGTAGTATTATTAATATATGCTATAGTTTTGTCCTTGTATGTTTGTTGCTATTTTGTTGTAACAGGTCAAAGAGTAGAAAGCCTATACTGAATTCAAAGTGATTTTATTTCACTGAAGTAGGTTGTAATTACTAGATTACTGGGCAATTGCCCTGAACTGCAAAACTGTGTGCTGCAAACCTGGTAGTGAGTGATACAGAGAAGTCAGAAATACTAATGTCTTCTTTCTTCAGACTTTACTATTACACAGAATCACAGAATATTCAAGGTTGGAAGGGACCTCTAGACTAGAGGGACTAGAGATCATCTAGTGCAACCTTCCTGCTCAAGCAGGCACACATAGAGCATGTGGCACAGGGTAGCATCCAGGCGGGTTTTGRAGACCTCCAGAGAAGGAGACTCCACAACCTCCCTGGGCAGCCTGTTCCACTGCTCTGTCACCCTCACAGTGAACAAGTTCTTCCTCACACAGAGATGGAACYCCCTGTATTTCAATTTACACCCATTTCCCCTTGTTCTGTCACTGGCCACCACTGAGAAAAGCTTGTCCCCTTCTTCCCTGCATTCTCCCTTCCTGAACTTATACATGTTAATCAGATCCCCTCTCAGCCTTCTCTTCTCCAGAGAAAACAGGCCCAGCTCACTCAGCCTCTCCTCGTACGGGATGTTCCATTCCCTTAATCATATTAKTTGCTCTGYTCTGGACCCTCTCGAGAAGCTCTATGTCCCTCTTATACTGGGGAGCCCAGAACTGCACACAGTACTAAAGCCAGTCCTCAGGCATTCCATGCCCTGGAGACAACAGATAATGTCTGGAGAAAGGAAGACTTTGCCTTGGTTGAAGAGGATCAGATTAGAGATCATTTAGACAAATCTGACATCCAAAAGTCCATGGGTCCAGGTGGGATTTTCCCATGGGACCATGCTGGTGGATGTCACTGCTAGGCCACTCTCAATAATCTTTGTACCATATGAAACAACACAGGCTGGGGGAATGGGGTTGACCATCTGAAAAGCTGCTCTGCAGAGAAGGCCTTGGGAGCGTACTGTTGGATGAGTTGACCATGTGCCAACAATATGCCCTTGTGGTCAAGCAAGCTGATAGTATCCTGAAATTGCACTTGGAAGAGCACTGCCATCAGTTTGAGGGAGATAATACTTCCTTTCTATTCAGCCCTAATGACACCACATCTGGAGCACTGGGTCAAGTTCCAGACTCTCCAGGAGAATCACAGAATCACACAGAATGTTTAAGGTTGGAAAGGACCTCTAGAGATCATCTAGTCCAATCTTCCCGCTCAAGCAGGGACACCAAGCTCTAGCATGTGGGCAGCATCCAGGTGGGTTTTGAAGACCTTCAGAGAAGGAGACTCCACAACCACCCTGGGCAGCCTGTTCCAGGGCTCTCTTCCAGAAGAGAGACATGGACTCTTGGACTGAGTCCAGCAGAGAGTAACTAAAATGATAAAGGGACTGGAGCATCTCTCGTATTAGGAAAGGCTGAGTGACCTGGGAATCTTCAGCCTGGAGAAGGCTGAGGGGGAATCTCTGTGCTTACAAATATTTGAAGGTATAAAGAAAATGGGGACAGATTCTTCTCAGTGGTGACCAGTCAGACAACAAGATGGAAAAGGGCACAACCTGAAACACAAGAAGTTCCATCTGGACAGGTGGAAAAAAAAAAAAAAAAAAAAAAAAGTTACTTTGAGAATAACAGAGCCCCAAAACAGTTTACCCAGATAGGTGTGATCTTCTACCTTGGACTTATTCTAAAGCCGTCTGGGTATGATTCTTTACAATGTATTCTGTGTGATCTTACTTGAGGAGGGGGTTAGACTAGATCATCTCTAGAGGTCCCTTCCAGCTTCAAGCATCCTGTGATTCTGTGAAATACCTGAATGGTGAATGTCAAAAGGATGAGGCCAGATTTCTCAGTGGTGGCCAATAATAGGACAAGCGGCAACTGGCACAAACTGAAGCACAGGAAGTTCCACCTCAATATGAGGAAAAAACTTATTGACTTTGAGGGAGACAAAGCAGTGGAACAGGTTGTCTAGTGAGGTTATGGAGTTTCATTCTCTGATGATTTTCGAAAGTCATTTGGACACAGCCCTGGACAATGTGCTCTAGGTGACCTAGTCTGAGCTTGGGAGGGGCAGGAAGAAAGATCAAATTGATCTCTAGATGATCTGGAGAGGTCCCTTCCAGCCTTAAGTATTCTGTGATACTCTGGTCTTACAAGAGTATTCAAGGCCAGTAGACTGAATAACAGTGATTCCTTGGGCAAAATTAGGTGGAAAGTTCTTGCACAGTGTCAGCAATATCTTAATGTTTGTAATGTCAGAGGGACTTCCATTTTCAATTTTGCAGTTTGCTTTTCACTTGTGTCTGTACAACCTTTCAGCTAAGTTGTTGTGACTGCTGAAACTGCTGTGTCAGCATTTTCCTCTTGTTACCTTTATGCATAGTTCTGAATAGTTGTCTAGTAATAAATGGTTTGAGTTCATCAGCTCAATTCTCAGTGACATTTTTCTGTCATTTTTTAAGATATGACAGCAAATTCTTATGCCTACTAAAATGAATTAACAAATAAAGAAAAAATACATGATAATTTTAAAAAAAAAGTCTGAACATGTTCCATCCTGATCTATTTATTTTTGTCTATTTGACTGTTCATTTATCTGTTCAGTATAGTCAAACCAGAAGACATCAAAGGTCTATACGCGTGTTTCTGTTTGACATATGAAAACCAAAACCGCTCAGAATTCATTACATATTTTCAGTCAAGAGGTTAATTCTCTCAGTTACCTTCAGAGATCTARCAGTCTAGCAACTCTTTAGATTGCTGGCTAAAGAAAGGTAAAAATCCAGCATTTCTAGGGCTCACTTCATTCATTTTAGATATCTTCCTTAGGATGCAGTGAATTATACTTAGAAATGAAGCTTTTTCTTCATTTGAAATAGAAGCACTGTACAAAACTAAAGTCCAGAGGTAATGAAATKAAAAAAAATACACTTTTCCTATATGAGATACAGTTTTAAAATATTGTTTCCTATCTTGCAGTGTCTGAGAGGACAAATTTTCTCCAGTGGAATGAAAAACAATACTAAGAAATGAAAATACTTAGACACCACATTACAAGAAGCTTATTTCAAGTTCTGAGTATTGACTGCATGATTTTCTTTAAATTCTTGTATATATTTAGAAAAGCAGAAATTGAAACACAGTTTCTTAAGTATACATTTAATAAAATACTACATTGAGTATACAACTGACAAGATTTGAGTTCTTTAATTAAAATCCTTTATTTGGGATCAAAAAGACTAAAGTCAAATTGAAACGCATATTTGAAACAACTTCCTGAGAATACATGATTGTGGCATCTGGGGACTCCCAGATTGTATTTTACACAATAAAATWATGACCTAATAGAGCTATTAATGCATCAAAACCTCAGTAAACTGTAGGTYATTCACATTTTAAGAATTTTGCACCTTTTTTAATTTGATGTTTTCCATATCAATATATAGAGTCCCATTGGCACTGGGACTCTTCAGTCACAGTCTGCTTCWTTTGTGATGATGGCAAAACTGAGAATTAAATAGTTGCTAAAGACTACCTGCTACATAGATAGATTATGAAAGATCATAAGATTATGAAATATTCCTAAATACTATCATATCATAGAAGGTTTAGTACAGTTAGATGTCATTCCTGTTTCTAAGAAGACAAGTGAAAACTTCCTTATTAAGATGTATCAAATTTCTATTGTCCTTTTATTGTACTGTATTTAAGGAACTTGGTCTCATGCATAGATAAAGATACATGTTTCTATATAGTGTGCGTGCATATCAAAGTAGCTCTAGAAAATGCATACCAGGTTTCTGGGCCAGTGTTTTCAATATATTTTATTTTGACAGTTGTCAAGAGAGTCTCACTTGATTTTACTTGTTTTCAGTTCATAACACATCAACACTATGTTCACATAAATTAATTGGATTGTATATGTTAGAACATCAAAAGGAAAGTATTTCTGACTATGTACTACTTAGACTACACAGAATTAATTCTCTGTTCAAAGGCATGTAGCATGCTGGTTTTGATTGTTTAGTAAACTGTAAGAAAAAAATAAAAAATATTTAATGCAGGATTTGATTTTTTTTTCATAAGTATGCATTCAGTGAACAGAATATTGGACTAATGCTATTATAGCATAAAAAAGAAATATGAAAAATATATATATTTTTAAAATATTTTAAAAATCTAACTATGAACAGGTTTTTTTTTTTTTAACTCATCTGAAAAACTTACAGGAATTCAATATTATAGCTGAATTTATCAGCTGCCTTTAGATGTTCTGTGGGTGGACTGAAAGAAAAAGAAAAGGATTAGCTGCTTTATTCTTGCAGATTGAAAATGTGTTTTTTTTCTTTTTTATGTTTTTTTTCCTGCTTATTTCTCAGTATGTCCTTTATGACTAACACACAAAGATAGATTCTATCGATTAGAATTTTGTCCTTCAGGTGTCGTAAGGAAGCATAAATTACCAGAATCTTTCAAACCTCTGCAGATAAATGAGCACAATAAAAAAAAAGTGCCATTTCCACATGTTCTCTTTTATTGACAGTATCAGTGAACACTGATAGGCTGTATGAAGATAATACATATGATAAAACTTTAAAAAAGAAGTATTCTGGGAACATAAAGTATGAAGGTCAAAAATTAGAAAGTTTTTGAAAACTAATCTAGTATTCAAACAGTAAAAGTGTAATGCCAAATAATCTCTGCTACATAAGTGGTTGTCAGGTGATAACCAGGTTCCTTTTCGTCTGTGTCTATGATGCCTATGAGGCACTTCCAGTCTTGTCAGAGGGCATCTTTATTTTATTTATTTATTTTTTTTTTTTGTGGAAGAAGCAATAAGAAGATTAACCAGAGGCTAGGGATCTGTGAGGAAGAATTTAGTGGAGGCAATCATGATAAGATCCGTAGAATCAAATTCAACACATCAAACTAACATGAAAGTAGAAGTGAATTTCTAGTCCAGGAAGGTAAAGGTCATAAAGTAAAACAAACAAACATGCAAAACCTTTAGATATAGTAATAGATTAAGTGTAAACTGTTAGATAGTTCTAATTGCCTCTGTGAATGAATAGCTGTCTTTTGTTTTCATAAGCTACACACTTCCTTTTATAACTCACCGTGCTTCATTGCTGAGTGCTATATTGTGCATACATTGGTACCAATCGATAAAAGGTTTTCTTCTGCTGGATATAGCATGGAATGTGTAAACAAGTTGATTAGTCTGCCTTTATTAGAATGCCTCATAGAGCCACCAGGCAGCTCAGTAAAGAAAAGTCTGTTCCTGTAGATTCCATCTGCTACACTGGCCAGCAACTACATGAAGTGGCAGAAATCCAAGCCCTGACCAGGTTTCCAAAAGTCAGAAGAAAATACAGCTTTTATAAACCTGACTGGGAGGTCATGAAAAGCACCTGGCAGTGAAAATTTAGGTCTTTCTGGGAAATATGGCCACTTTGGCCTCGAGCTATTCTATGACTATGCTGCAATGATGATTGTACTGTTTCATGCTTAGTATTTACACCATCGCAACTATAGTATCAATACTCATCTCTCATAAATAAATGGCAAGCGTCAGTATCGATGCAATTTGGCAAAGCACATGACAGACTTCTGTGAGAGACAAGAATTTTTTAGCCCACTGAGATCCAAGTTGTTAACTGAAGAATCTCTAGGATTTACTAAAGATTTTGGGAACAGAAATTTGAACTGAAATGTGCCAGTGTAAGCAGGATATTCTACATTGCTGGCATAATTACCCTTTTCACAGAACAGCATCTTGTATCTTGAAGACAAATCAGGGAAATACAAATACACTTGCAATTTGGAGTAGAATCATAGAATCATAGAATGCCGAAGGTTGGAAGGGACCTCAGAGGTCATCGAGTCCAAACCCCCTGCTCACGCAGGGTCACCTAGAGCACATGGCACAGGGCTGCATCCAAGYGGGTTTTAAAGATCTCCAAAGAAGGAGACTCCACAACCTCTCTGGGCAGCCTGTTCCAGTGCTTTGTCACCCTCACAGTGAAGAAATGCTTCCTTAAGTTCCTTTGCAACTTCCCATGCTTCAGTTTGAAGCCATTTCCTCTAGTCCTATCCCTGTCCACCACTGAAAAGAGGCCACCCCCCTCCTCCTCACTGCCTCCCTTGAGGGATTTATACACGCTGATCAGGTCCCCCCTCAGCCTCCTCTTCTCCAGGCTGAACAGACCCAGCTCTCTCAGCCTTTGCTCATAGGGCAGATGTTCCAGGCC
>NW_020455605.1:106979-241058 GCF_003342845.1 Nothoprocta perdicaria
CCTTTCCTTTTCCTTTTCCTTTCCCTTTCCCTTTCCCTTTCCCTTTCCCTTTCCCTTTCCCTTTCCCTTTCCCTTTCTTCTTTCCCTTCTTCTTTCTCCTTCCCTTATCCCTTTCCCTTTCCCTTMCCCTTTTCCTTTTCCCTTTCCTTTCCCCTTTCCCTTACTTTTTCCCCTTCTCCTTTCCCCTTCCCCTTTCCCTTCCCCTTTCCCTTCCCCTTTTCCTTTCTCTTTCCCTTCCCTTTTTCCTTTCCGTTTCCCTTTCCATTTCCCTTGTTTCCCTTCTCTATTTTATTTTCCTCTTCTTCCCCTCCCTTCCTTTTTATTTTTTTTCTTCTTATTTCACAATTTACTTTCCTTTAAATATATTTATGTGCTTTTTTTACATCCTTTTCTCTTGTTATTTATTTTGGTTGCATGCTCACTGTGATTGAGTCTGTTCACCACAATCACACAAAAGATGATATGGCAAAACTAGAATCTATGTTTTTTACCTTTTTTTTTTTTTTTACATATTCTAAATCACCATGTGTTCTTTTTCCTGTTCTTCTCCCAACTAAAGCAACTGCCTCACAATGTCAAGTTTTAACTGAGCTTTGACCCAGAAAATGCAAAATTATCAAAGATCCCGTTAAATCTAATGGTAACCCAGCTTGTCTATTACACATGAAAACAGCAGTAAGAATTTCAGTTGTAGGTAGTAGTAGTACAGAAATGTAAAACACTTAGAAAAGTTGTGAGCAGGTAAGTTGTAATAGTAAGAAGAACAGATTTAGATAGCCCTGTAAGTAAAGAAATTTCTTCAGTGTGAATGAAGCACATTATAGTAAATATCTATCCATGCAAACATTTATCTACAGTATTATACTATAATATATATATATAATAGACAACATGCTACTTCTATTATTTCTCCAAAGKATTTTATACATGTACATACAAAATCTATTAATGGAAAATAATCAGAGAAGTACAATACATTCCACTTAGCTAACCATCCCACCAAATAAATAAAAGCTTATAATCCAAAGAGACAATTCAGTTTACCCACATAAGCTTTGAAATCCCATTCTTAAAATCACTGGGTAGGGTAAATGTATCTATAGAACACTGGGGCAATCACATCTGCCTATTTCAAATATTATTTTAAATTCTTTCCCCATTGGTGATATAAGATACATCGAGTGTTTGGGTGATGCCCTCTACATAAAGCGGATGTCTATTTCCTTAACTGACAGTATGAGGGAATTACCATAGGTGTTAGGCATTTCCCTGCTTTTAGAAGGTAGTGACTCCTTGGAGCAGGTAAAATTCATGACTACCATTTCAAAATCATAACTTAGTAATTATAAAACCTATTTCAGAAACAGGAAATCCTGTTATTTAAGGTTAACAGCTTCTTGAATAAGCTTGAATGCTATGTTTGAGCAGACACCAAGAGAGATGAACATGTGAGTTCCCACCTTACAGTTCTAAGTAAACTTTACTCACCATCACTTCTCAACAGAATCTATGTATTTTTCTGCATACACTTTATTTTCTATAAAGCAAGAKGTTATATGTAAGCATCTGTTCAATGCACAACAGGCATTTTTGTGCACATAGGATGATTGCATGCTCAATGAATTTAGCCACCTGCTTCTTTAGACAGTCTTGGATTGGTCCATGAATTTATTTAGTGGGTTTAGGCACCTATATCCAATGTGACTGGTGCTATTTGCCTTTTAAACAGTAAATACTAGTTATTCAACACAGACCTGCTGCTCTGCTTTAGACCAAAAGCACAAAGAAATACCTGTCACACCTGTGGTTCTGGCTCTTTCAAAGGCATTGTTTTACCCTCCTCTGTCTTCAGAGGGACACATAACATTAGTACATTCTAGAGAAGAAATAAGTCGATCAAAAACACAAATAGATATTTGAGCATTACATCAGGTGCCTTCTGTTCTCCTGAATCACTGGCTGTCTGTCAAAAGTTGGTATATTTGCCAAATTCATTGTGCAGTTTGGCTTATTGGATGCTAATAAAAATGCAAATCCTCTATAGAAATCTAAAGCTGCTGGCACACTGGCACATTTCAGTAGTTGCTGTAATCTGTAATGGTTTTTTTTTTTTTTTTTTTTTTTTTTTTTTTTTTTTTTTTTTTTTTTTTTTTTTTTTTGGTGCTGTTTTACACTTGCAATGCTTGACCTGCAGCCTGGTATCTAAAAATGGACATAAGCATTGTTTCCTCCTTCAGAAAACAAAAACATGAAAAGTTTATTAATGCTGGCCAAGCTTCCCTATTGGTGGGAATGCTCATGAATTATCTCAGCAGAAATTGCATTGCATGTGTGTTTGTAGAAGCAAAGATCATTGTCACAGTTCAGTGAGTCACACCGTGCACTCACTTGTTCCAGCCTGGCAAGGTAGTACTTCTGTGGTTGCAGCGGTATCTGCAAGTATCCTGTCGAGAAAAATGTACCAAATTCCTACTCTGGGAAGCAGAAAAACAAGAAATTGAAATGTGTTAGGCAATTTTCCATCAATCCAGTCAGGTTTTTTGATGTGAATGTGCTTGGGATGATACTTTGTCTAAAGTCATCATTATTTGATTAATTATAATTGCCTTCCGGGATAATAAGTGGGTCTCTCCTAAATTTATCAAAATAGTAGATAGTGAAGAACACAATAGAAGAAGCCTGGTGCTTGAAATACATTTCAAATGAAACCAAAGCATGTATCTAGACTCAGCTCAGGTCTCTCAGCTTTCCCATGATATTTCCCATTCCTTTCATTTTCCTTTCATTCCTTTCATCTGATTGTAGTATTGATTGTTACCATCCTTTTCCTAGAAGCARTGCCAATTACGTCATTGTCATATCTAATACATTCTCAAAGATATTTTTGTAAACTTATTTTGAAATACCTCTTGTGAGGGAGGCTCTACAGAAACTCTTCAAATAAACTGTTCAAGTTTTTGTTATTTTTGTCATTCAGATGCATTTTTTTATTTTAGCTACCCTTTTGAAATAATATTTCCCCCCTCTTTTCTCCTTCACAATAGATTTGGATAGGAAAACTGGATGAACTCATAGCTGTTAATCCTACGATGATATAACATTGGTATCATTTCTATCCAGACTAAGTTGCGACTGTCTTCAATTAAAGATAAAATCTAAATATGTTACCTAGCATACATGACTTGGATGAGGGGACAGAGTGCAGCCTCAGCAAGTTTGTGGATGATACCAAACTGGAGTGTTGGACACTCCTGAGGCTATGCTACCATACAGAGGGACTTAGACTTAGGGAGAGTTGGGCAGAGAGGAAGCTTATGAGGTTCCCCSTTATGGGGGAAGAATAACCTCAGGCACCAGAACAGATTAGGGGTTGACCTGCTCAAAAGCAGTTCTGTGGAAAGGGATCTGGGAATCCCGGTTGACAACAGGTTAACCATGAGACAGCAGTGTGCCTTCGTGGCCAGGAAGGCCAATGGGATCCTGGCCAGCATCAGGAGGAGTGTTGCCAGTAGTTTCAGGGAGGTGATTCTGCCCCTCTACTCAGCTCTGCTGTCCCGACAAGAAGGAGAGGCACTTTGGGGGCCCCACTCAAATGCCTCTACATAAACGCACGCAGCATGAAATAACAGGAGGAACTGGAGATGCATGTGTGGTTACAAGGCCATGATCTCATTGCAATTACTAAGACATGGTGGGACTGCTCCCATGACTGGAATGTGGCCATGGAGGGCTACAGGATTTCGGAAGGGACAGGGCAGGTGGCGGAGTTGCTCTTTATGTGAGAGAGCAACTGGAATGCATGGAGCTCAGCATAGGAGAGGATGGAGCACAGCTGGAGAGCCTGTGGGTGAGGATAAAAGGGCAAGCCAGCAGGGGCAATACAGTGGTGGGAGTTTACTACAGGCCTCCTGACCAGGATGAACAAGTGGACGAAGCCTTCTACAGGCAGCTGGAAGAAGCCTCCCGATCTCAGGCCCTTGTCCTCCTGGGGGACTTCAACTCCCCCGATATCTGCTGGGAAAACCATACAGCCAGGAACAGACAGTCCAGGAGGTTCCTGCAGAACATTGMTGATAATTTCTTGATGCAGATGGTTGATGAGCCAACAAGGGGAAGCGCGCTGCTCAACCTGATACTAACAAACAGTGACGGTCTAGTGAGAAATGTGAGGGCTGGGGGCACTCTGGCTGCAGTGACCATGAGATGTTGGAATTCAGGATCCTGTGTGGAGGTAGCTGGGCAAGAAGTAAGATTCTGGACTTCAAGAGAGCCATCCTCAACCTCTTCAGGGAGCATCTTGGAGCAGTCCCCTGGGTCAGGGTCGTGGAAGGAAAAGGAGTCCAGGAGAGCTGCCTAATATTCAAGCATCACTTTCTCCAAGCTCAGGATTGGTGCATTCCCACAAAAAAGAAGTCAAGTAAGCGGGGCAGGAGACCTGTGTGGATGGCCAAGGAGCTGCTAGGCAAAGTGAGTGAGAAAAAAAGAGTTTACAGTTTGTGGAAGAAGGGTCAGGCCACGTGGGAAGAATATAGATGCATCGCCAGAGAGTGCAGATGCGAAATGAGGAAGGCCAAAGCCTGGGTGGAATTAGAGTTGGCGAGGGATGTCAGGGACAACAGGAAGGGTTTCTATAAATATGTTAGCAGCAAGAGGAAGACAAGGGAAAATGTTAGTGCACTGCTGAATGGGGAAAGGGGCCTTGGTGACGGAGGATGCCGAGAAGGCAGAGTTACTAAATGCCTTCTTTGMCTCTGTCTTTAGTGCTAAGGCCACTCCCCRTGAACTGCAGGGCTCAAGTGGAAGAGATATAAATGGGCAAGAGGAAGACCTTCTGCTAGTTGAGAAGGATTGGGTTAGGGATTACTTAGGCAAACTGGCCACTCAAAAATCTATGGGCCCAGATGGGATGCACCCAAGAGTGCTGAGGGAATTGGCGGAGGTTATTGCTCAGCCGCTCTCCATCATCTTCAAGAGGTCCTGGAGAGCAGTGCAGGTGCCTGAGGACTGGAAGAGAGCCAACATCAATCCAGTCTTCAAAAAGGGCAAGAGGGAGAAGTCAGGAAACTACAGGCCGGTCAGCCTCACCTCCGTCCCTGGTAAGGTGACGGAGCAGCTCATCCTAGAGAGCGTCTCTAAGCATATGAAGGAGAAGAAGGTGTTGAGGGGTAGTCAGCATGGATTCACCAAGGGGAAGTGATGTCTGACGATCCTTATAGCCTTTCATGATGGGATGACAGGCTGGCTGGATGAGGGGAGAGCCGTGGATGTTGTCTACCTTGATTTCAGCAAGGCTTTTGACACCGTCTCCCATGATATGCTCATACGGAAGCTCAAGGAGAGTGGTCTGGAAGAGTGCACAGTGAGGTGGATCGAGGGCTGGCTGGATGGCAGAGCTCAGAGGGTGGTGATAAATGGGGCCGAGTCCAGTTGGAGGCCCRTGGCCAGTCGTGTCCCCCAGGGGTGAGTGATGTCCCCCAGTGCTGTTCAACTTATTCATCAATGACCTGGACGAGGGCACGGAGTGCAGCCTGAGCAAGTTTGCAGATGATACCAAGCTGGGTGGAGTGGTCGGCACTCCGGAGGSCTGTGCTSCCATCCAGAGGGACCTGGACAGGCTGGAGAGTTGGGCAGAGAGGAACCTCATGAGGTGCAATAAGGACAAGTGTAGGGTCCTGCACCTGGGGGGAAATAACCCCAGGYATCAGTACAGATTASGGGTYGACCTGCTGGAAAGCAGCTCCACGGAGAGGAACCTGGGAGTCCTGGTTGACACCAAATTAACCATGAGTGAGCAGTGTGCCCTCGTGGCCAAGAAGACCAATGGGATCCTGGCTTGCATGAGGAGGAGTGTTGCCAGCAGGTSRMRGGAGGTGATTCTGCCYCTCTCCTCAGCTCTGGTGAGGCYKCACCTGGAGTACTGTGTGCACTTCTGGACTCCCCAGTATAAGAGAGATGTGGAGCTCCTAGAGAGAGTCCAGCGGAGAGCAACAAAGATGATTAAGGGACTGGAACATCTCTCATATGAGGAGAGACTGAGTGAGTTGGGCCTGTTCAGCTTGGAGAAGAGAAGGGTGAAGGGTGATCTTATTAACATGTATAAATACATGAAGGGAGATCGTAGGGCGGAAGGGGCCAAGCTCTTCTCAGTGGTGTCCAGTGACAGGACAAGGGGTAATGGGTGCAAGCTGAAACACAGGAGGTTCCATCTCCATGTGAGGAGGAACTTCTTTGCTGTGAGGGTGACAGAGCACTGGAACAGGCTGCCCAGGGAGGTTRTGGAKTCTCCTTCTCTGGAGGTCTTCAAAACCCGCCTGGATGCCACCCTGTGCTGGAGGTGTGCCTGCTTGAGTGGGAAGGTTGGACTAGATGATCTCTAGAGGTCCCTTCCAACCTTGAATATTCTGTGATTCTGTGATAAAATTATCAGCTGAACTACTTATGCATGATTAAGCAGATGAAGAGCTAGGATTTTATTTATGTGTTTAGACTGTGGTACTATCATGAATCAAAAGATGTTAAAAATTGCAGATACGAACTGATATRTCTTGTGATTTCACCAAAATGCAGACTGATATAAATATTAGAGATTTCACTATAAAACAACTGATGTGATATACACTATCATAAGAACACTATAAWTATTATGTAATCTGCATTGGCGTCTCACAAAGCATTATGGTAGGCTTCTAGAGTACCTACAACCGACATCCACTTTCTGTACACTTAGGTTCAGTGTGTTCTTAGCAAGTAACTGGGTTGCAATTTCCATCTATAGATGGAACATAGGTTAACTAGGATGAGTCTGTTGGAACAATGTATGCTAGTACAATTCAGTGCTAGTCAGTAGTGGTCTGCCACCTTAACATATTATATAAATAATAAACAGCTACATGAACAGGAAAGATATTACATTACAATGAATGTTTAGGATTTGGAGATCTGTGGAGGATGCTTTGGTTTACAGACAGTAGACAGACAAGTCTATTTATGTAAACTTTCATGGTAATACTTTTTTTTGCATATACCATTTCCCCTATTTTTTCACTATTTAGATATTCATCCATAGGACTCATTCTGTAGAGTAGCTAAAAGATTAAATGTCTTGTCATATATGGTCTACAGATGTTATTGCTTTGGCAAACAGGAATATTTCTTTAACTCTGTAGCATGTCTGGACATTGTTTCATAAATCTAGAGATTTGATCATGGATGCATTGTTTTGAAAATCTGCTGATTTATTTTAATGAAATTTGATGAAATTATCAGTAGAAATACAAATATCCAAGTCAAATTGCCTTTTTTTTTCACCAAATATCTACCTATTATTTTGAGAATTCCCATTACATWTTATATTTTTCTACCATCAAAGAGATGTCAAAATTATCTGTGTATAATAGAACAAACCTGTGTAATTTGCTCATTTTATGACTATCTTAGAGATTTTGACTTTGTTGCTGGTGTTTTTCTCCCCAGATTCTATCATGGCTCATCAAAGAATAGGATCATGGATCATATTGGATCATATTGGAACATGCTCAACATGTCAGCTTAAGCACAGCATAGATCCTTTAGGTTTAGTATTGCTACACCACCTTGTGTCAGTTGAAAGTATTAGCCCCATTAGAAAGATGCCCCAAACCTGTTATCAGATGATCATAGAATCATAGAATGCTTAAGGTTGGAAGGGACTGTGTCCAGTTCTGGCCTCCCCAGTACAAGAGGGATGTGGAGCCGCTGGACTCTCCCCAGCAGCTCCACACCTTTCTTGTACTGGGGAGCCCAGAACTGGACGCAGTACTCCAGATGTGGTCTCACCAGGGCTGAGTAGAGGGGGATGATCACCTCCCTCGACCTGCTGGAGATGCTCTTCTTAATGCACCCTGGGATCCCACTGGCCTTCTTGGCCAGCAGGGTRCACTGTTGTCTCATGGTCATCTTGTCATCCACCACGACACCCAGGTCCCTCTCTGCGAGGCTGCTCTCCAGCAGGTCCACCCCTAATCTGTACTGGTGTCCGGGGTTATTCCTCCCCAAGTGCAGGACCCTGCACTTGCCCCTGTTGAACTTCATGAGGTTTCTCACYGCCCAGTTGTCCAGTCTGTCCAGGTCCCTCTGGATGGCAGCAYRGCCCTCAGGGCTATCAGCTACTCCACCCAGTTTGGTATCATCAGCAAACTTGCTGACGGAGCACTCCATCCCTTCATCCAGGTCATTGATGAATAAGTTGAACAGGACTGGACCGAGGACCGTCCACTGGGGGACACCGCTAACTACAGGCCTCTAACTGGACTCCGCCCCACTGATTACGACTCTCTGAGCCCTGCCATCAAGTCAATTCCTAAWCCACCTCAAAAGCTTTGCTCAAGTCCAGATAGACGACATCCACCGCTCTGCCCTCATCTATCCTCATAGAAGGCGATCAGGTTAGTCAAGCATGATTTCCCCTTGGTGAATCCATGCTGGCTACTCCTGAGCACCTTCTCCTCCACGTATCTGGAGACAGCAGCCAGGATGAGCTGTTCCATCACTCTTCCAGGGATGGAGGTGAGGCTCACCAGCCTGTAGCTGCCCAGGTCCTCCTTCTTGCATTTTTTGAAGACCGAAGTGATGTTGGCTTTCTTCCAGTCCTTCCAAGATGATGGTGATGATGATCACAACAGTTGCAGTGTAACTGGGAGAATTTATTTACCTTTAATGAAAGACAATATTTAAGGAAAAGAAATGGGAAAAAAACAGGCCTTCTTACAACTTTCAAAAAATAAAACAATGAATATATATCTTAGCCACTGAAAGCAACAGTTGAAAAGCTTTAAAAGTTGCTTCCTATGTCTGAATGAAAAATTATGTAACAAAAAACACCCGCGGTTTGTATTTCTTTCAAGTACTTGTGAAGAGTACATTTTGAGGGCAGCATTTCTAAGTCGAAAGGTCATCACTCAGAGAGAGAGGTCTCAGTTCTGCTAGCAAGGTACAGCCCCTGCTGGATAAATCTAAGGCAGAGCAGAAGAACAATGGTTATAAGATTAAAAAAAAAAAAAAAAAGTACTTATGTGAACAATGAAAATACTGATACAAGAAGAAAATGCAGACAGAACATTTCATTTCTTAATGTGAGATGAATCTGTAATGCAAACCAGGGGAAAGAGTTTAATTTGAAAATAAGAAGTAAAAACATGCCTTTTTGTTCATACAGTACTGTTTTGGGGACGTCATATCTGTAAGAATAGGTTTAGGGAATATGACAGAGTGATTATTTCTTCTTGTCACACCACATGTCTTGCCATCTGCGAATATAAATTATAAATAGACTGTGACACAAAAATTTTCCTTCAAAGGCTCCTTAAACTCTTCAGTGCATCACCTTCTACTGCCAAAACTACAGAACTTTTTTTTTAAGGTTTAAAAGTGACCTCCATTAAGATATGGTGCAACTAAACATTCTGTGCTGTAACATAATGCATAACATAACTTATCTGTGAATCTAGAAAAAAATATTTTATATACATTATATGTGGGGGAAGTAATTTTATATGTGTGTTAGTAGAAGCCCAGGAAATTACCCTTTGAACCTTTAAAAATTGCATGAAAGTGTTTAAAGATTACTTGATTATTATACTTTAATAAGCATAAATGAATATTTATGATTTTATTTAAACTGTTTTCCACATTATAATAATTTTATTTTTACTAATATTGTTTTATATGCAAAAAGAGATATTTTATTTTCCTTTAAGAGTTTCTAAATCTTTTTGCAGAACTCTTAAAATATATTTCTATTTACTATTTTTTTTCATATACTTATATCCTTTCAGGACTGTTTGGCAAAATAACTGGAAAATGATTTATATGACCTAATTTTTGCCAAATCCCATAATGATGTCTGTGTATGAACTGGCCATTCCTGACTTAGTTCTTTTAGTTCTTAGTAAAGAGCCACTCTTTAGGTTATCTTTATCTTATCTGCTTTAAATATCTAAGAGGACAGCATATTCTGTAAGAGTTTGTGGTGATGATAAAGACTGTAGAGGCTCAATATAGTTACTTTGACACAGGCAGCTCATGCTTTCTGATCCAGATTGGCAGATATGTCTCAGAAATATGCCCTTTGGAAGATGCAGAGGAGAGGCGAGGAGGATTATCAAAATATCCCTTCAATGACACTAGAAAACTAGATTTAAGCAGCAAACAGAGCCCAGAATCATTAGCTTTTATTTAGATATCTGCAAATGTTTACACATGCTCAGATGAGTTTTGTAGATGTAGTTGTCCTTAATAAAGATACTTCATTCTKACCTCAAAATGGAGTGTTTTGTTACTGCTATTACTGTCATTTTTTATTGTTGGCTTACCATTTTTTTAGCCCATTTACTGAAGGATAAAGATGTGCTGATGTGCTTAAACATGCTTAAATCTGCTGATGCATATAATACACATTCAAGAGGGAAAAGGAGTGAATTTTAAAATTGTTTTTTATAGTTTCCCTGTTCTTGGGTATTCTTAAACTGTATGCATAACATATTCACCTCAGCATAAATAGCTCACTGTCTTGCAAAACATGGAAAAGGGTGTCCTCAGTGGAAATATGTCTTTGATACTGTTTCTCCAGCAACATAATTTGGGATAGTTTTCGTTCCTATGTGAAGCACTTGTGGATCATATGTTTCTGAATATATCTGCATATGTCTGCATGGCCTAGCTTGTAGAAAGACACTGTACATACATTTAACAAGAAATTGTTCCTCCTGAGAGGAGCATGATTAGAGGAAATGGCTCACTTTTTCTTACTAGCAAAGAAGGAAAGGGTATATTTTTCTTTTAAGAGTGTACTTGGGGGTGTGGGTGAGAGACAGCCTGAAAAAATCTATAAAATAAATAGCCAATTTTCAGTAAAGGAGATAGTATATGCTTTCACAAATGAAAATACAGAAATCTTATAAAGAAATATACGAAGTAGAACTTCTTTTTACTTTGTAATTGACTGAATTGTTTTCAAGTTTTGAGTTGTCACAGCATATGATATCAGCAAATTTTCTATCATCACTATTTACCCAACACTTATTGAGCTACTCTTGTTGCAGTAATTCTTTTATGAGCCAATGAAATGTGCAGTAGCCATCATCACTATTATTAGTTAGGTGCTCTATAACTTCCTGAGAATTTTTCTTCAAAGACAGAAGTAACTTTGCACTTGCATGTTTTCATTGCTAGTTTTTTTTTTTTTTCCTTCACTTGAGACATTATGTGTGTGTACATTATTTTAGACTGCCAAAAAGAATATGGTGATAGAAGAAGATAATAAGGCTTATTCTTGGAAACCATTACTTAGATGTGTTCATTAGAGAGAGGTGTGAATACAGAAGATATCAAAGCCTGTCACTGAAAATACAGTTATTTTCAAGTCTGGAAGTTTTGCTTATTTTTCCTGATACTCTGCGAGTGTGCTGCTTGCAACTTATTCAAAAGGGTGAATGCCTTACAACAAAAATATAACAGAAGAAAGTTAAAAATGAAAAGTGTTAAGAGCTGGCACATCTTCTTGGCAAAAGAACTAGAAAACTAGTTAGAAATTGGCACATTTGTAGTGTTAAAGCTAGGGAAAACCAGCCTTGCAATTCTTCCACTCATGTCTTCTGGTAATGACTAAGCATTGCAGAGGTGGCTGTATAATAGTAGTAGGAGTGGAAGGATCTTGAATGCTAAGGCAAATACAGATTGAAATGTCAGACAGAAACCTCTCAGATGCCTTTGCCTTTTGCCTTAAGTAGCAGCTATATGGAAAAGCTTGCACTTATCGTTTGTGAAGTACATTGTTGAGGTATTAACCCACCAGCAAATCAAGGAATTTTGTGGACTTCCTTTTAACTGCAGAAATATAAAAGGTGCAAGTTTGCCATGCCTCAATTTTTGCCAACCATAACTAAGCACATATAGTTGCCTTAGAGTAGTATCCCTATTATAACATAGCACTTCTGTTTTTCAGTGATTTTAACAATGCTTTAACAACATCTATGATTTATTATGCTTAGCAGAAAGGGATAGAATTTAAATGAAGGCCAATGACCTCTTTTTTATTTGAGCCTTTTAAATATTGTCTGTAGGCCAGGTTGTGAAAAATTTTGGAAATAAATCTAGAATTGAAAGAATCTCATGGGCTGGGGCTCTAGAAGTAAGGGAGGCTCAAGAGAGCTGGTCAGTTTTCAAGCAACACTTCTTCCATGCTCAGCAACCCTATGCATTCCTATGAGTAAGAAGTCAGGCAGGGGGTCAGGAGGCCTGCGCGGATAAACAGGGAGCTCCTGGCAAAACTCTAGTGGAAGAAAGCAGTATACAGAATGTGGAAGAAAGGACAGGCCCCTTGGGAGAAATACAGGAATGTTGTCAGGGAATGTAGGGATGCAACAAAGAAAACTAAGGCACGCTTGGAACAAAATCTGGCAAGGGATGTTAAAAATAATAAGAAGAGCTTCTTCAAATATATATTAGTGGCAAAAGGAAGATTAGGGAGAACTTGAGTCTGCTGATGAATGGGGAGGGTACCCTGGTTGTGAAAAACACAGAAAAAGCAGAGTTGCTGAATGCCTTCTATGCTTCAGTGTTGACCAACATTCTCCTAGGCATGCTTCGAAGATGTGGGATGGATGAGTGGATAGTGAGGTGGATTGAGAACTGGCTGCATGGCGGAGGTCAGAGGTTGGTGATCACTGCTGCAATGTCCAGTTGGAGGCCTGTTGTTAACAGTGTCCTCCAGGAGTCAGTCCTCAGTCCAGTCCTTTTGAATTTATTCATCAATAACCTGGATATAGGGACAGAGTGCTCCCTCAGCAAGTTTGCTGATGATACCAAAGTGGGAGGAACAGCTTACAGCCCTGAGGGCTGTGCTACCATCCAGAGGGACCTGGACAGACTGGACAACTGAGCAGTTAGAAATCTCATGAAGTTCAACAAGGGCAAGTGCAGGGTCCTGCACTTGAGGAGGAATAACGCCAGACAGCAGTACAGGCTGAGCACTGACCTGCTGGAGAGCAGCCTCGCAGAGAGGGATCTGGGTGTCATGCTGCATGACAAGTTGACCATGAGACAGCAGTGTACCCTGGTGGTCAAGAAGGCCAAGGGCATTCTGGAGTACATTAAGAAGAGTGTCTCCAGCAGGTCAAGGGAGGTCACAGAATCACAGAATCTTCAAGGTTGGAAGGCACCTCTAGAGATCATCTAGTCCAACCTTCCCACTCAAGCAGGCACACCTAGAGCACGTGGCACAGGGTGGCATCCAGGCGGGTTTTGAAGACTTCCACAGGAGGAGACTCCACAACCTCCCTGGGCAGCCTGTTCCACTGCTCTGTCAGTGAACAAGTTCTTCCTCACACAGAGATGGAACCCCCTGTATTTCAATTTACACCCATTTCCCCTTGTTCTGTCACTGGCCACCACTGAGAAAAGCTTGTCCCCTTCTTCCCTGCATTCTCCCTTCCTGAACTTATACATGTTAATCAGATCCCCTCTCAGCCTTCTCTTCTCCAGAGAAAACAGGCCCAGCTCACTCAGYCTCTCCTCATACGAGAGATGTTCCATTCCCTTAATCATCTTAGTTGCTCTTCTCTGGACCCTCTCGAGAAGCTCTACATCCCTCTTATACTGGGGAGCCCAGAACCGCACATAGTACTCCAGGTGAGGCCTCACCAGAGCYGAGGAGAGGGGCAGAATTACCTCCCTTGACCTGCTGGCAACACTCCCCCTGATGAAGGCCAGGATCCCATTGGCGTTCTTGACCACGAGGGCACACTGCTCACTCATGGTTAACTTAGTGTCAACCAGGACTCCCAGGTCCCTCTCCGTGGAGCTGCTTTCCAGCAGGTCGACCCCTAATCTGTACTGGTGAGAAGTGAAGGTGATCCTCCCCTTTTACTCAGCCCTGGTGTACTGAGGCCACATCTGGAGTACTGTGTCTGGGCTCCCCAATACAAGAGGGATGTGGAGCTGCTGGAGAGAGTCCAGAGCTACGAGGATGATCAGGGGTCTGGAACACCTGCCCTATGAGTAAAGGCTGAGAGAGCTGGACCTGTTCAGMCTGAAGMAGGCTGAGAGGGGATCTGATCACTGTGTATAAATACTTCAACGGAGGGAGTGAGGATCATGGGCCTGGTCTCTTTTCAGTGGTGGCTGTGGACCGAAGTAGAGGTAATGGCCACAAACTGAAGTACCAAAATTTCCACAGGAAATTAAGAAAAAAATTCCTGACAGTGAGGGTGGCAGAGCCCTGGAACAGGTTGTCCAGAGAGGTTGTGGAGTCTCCTTCTTTGGAGATCTTTAAAACCTGCTTGGATGCCGCCCTGTGCAATGTGCTCTAGGTGACCWTGCATTTGCAGGGGAGGTTGGACTAGATGATCTCTAAAGGTCTCTTCCAACCTTAAGGATTCTATGATGCTGTGCATATTCCAGGAAAAGAAGAGTTGTACCACCAAATAATTTGAAGCTACTCTTGTTTAAATTATAGTGGATCTTACTGATAACAATCCTTGGAGAATCAAACTCAATTAATAAATTCTTCAATACATTCAATCATCTTTTATTTCTACCTTGAGAATTAGAAACTTACACTGAACTGCAACTATAAATGTCTTTATTTCCTAAGTAAAAATAAAGCAGCGTGCAGCCACTCAGTCTGTATGCAAAGCACAAAATCTTTACCTGTACCAAATATTCTGAAGTCACATTAAGTGATTCAGACTAAAGTTCATCAATAAACCCTGGATTACTTTTTAAATGAAAACAGGAGGGTATTTTAAATATCTATTGTCTTACCTTTACTGCATTGTGTCTTTTTGGTATTTCCTTATTAAAAAATAAAACAAAGTTGAAATTAATGTCTTAATGTAATGTCTTAATATGGCTTATGTAAAATTGTCTTAAAAAAGCAGGTGCACACACTGTCAAGAGAAGAAAAAAAAAAAAAGAGAGAGAGAGAGAGAGAACCCCCTCCCCTCACCTGCCTTCCTCCTCTACCAAAAAAAAAATCCCTGAAAAATAGAAAGTAGTGGTCTATGAAATGACTTGGAAAGATTTGATATTTATGCTGCTGCTGCTGTGTCAAGTGTACAGGGAGACAGTGAACATCTGTGAGCACACAGAGTATATATTTTGTTGATTAACTGAGCACCTTTGAGAAATCCTGTGGCCAAAATCAGTACTGACAGTGTTGCCAACCATTTCAAGAAAAAAAGAAATATATATATCAAGAGTGACTACTTAAAAAAAAAAAAAAAAAAGAAAGAAAGTTGTGAACCAAAAGCCAAAAGACATGCAGTTTGCTTTAATGAGAAACTAAATTGCATTCATAATTGCAGGTAATGCTTGTTAACCTATTTTGAGCAAAGGAGAACTCATAATGTGGGAGGAGGAATCTCTTATAGGGAGATGGGAGATAAGTGAGGAAGACATCTGGATTCTTTCCTGGAGTGGGCAGGAAAAGTCATACAGAAGAGCCTGCCAGACTACAAGTATTGGAAACTTTCCTGACGCCTTGCTGCTCTCATTCCTTCTCTCGAAGTATCTTCATTACAGTTTCACTCCATATTTCTTTCTTCCTCTTCTTGTGTCCCTCAGTTTTGCCTTTTCAATGCCATCATCTCTTCAACTTTTACTTACCACTGATCTTCTACTGTTCTTAATGTTTCTCTGTGTGCCACTAATTTGTATTAGATATGTATGTTTTAAGCTTTTACCCAGACCAGTTTCTGATTTACGCACTTAGATCATTAACTCTATGTAATAAACCTGCTTAATGGTAATAAAATACATTGTAAGGGCTGCCTGGATTTAGGTTAAATACATAAAGTAAATGGAGCTACTCACCTGCTTGCTTCCTCTCTCAGCACTGTAATTAGTAATGTATACAGTTTTGAATCAACATGTTTCCTTTTACTTGCTGTTTGCTTAACTAAAGCACTACAGGGAGAGTATTTTTGTACTAGCTGCTGCCAATTGTACCTAAAAGGACATGGAGATAACAGACAGAAGAATAATATGTCTGATAATATAGTTTTATATCCATTTTCTCTTTTGGAAATAAAAATGTGTTTGTTTTTTTTTATTTTATAACATGAGCTGTTTCACCAAACCCATTTGCAGTCACACCATTAGTAAATGTTAGTGTATTAGTAGGAAAAGGGAGCTGAGAAAGCAAGGAGAGAGATGGTAAAAAAAAAAAGGGCTTAAACAGATTTCACAATAGAGCAAGCATTCAGTTACATTCATTGTCACAAAACATTTTAAGACAGGCCATCCTAATTCCTACCAATTCCTATGAAAAGTAGTATCAGATAAATAAGCTAAATAAATCTAAGCTTTTAATACAGGTGTTTTATATATAAAGCCAGGTCTAAATTCAAATAAAGCTAAGGACATCCAGGCAGTGCATTTGGAGGAATCTGAAAAACATTTTGTTTTGCTCTAGAATAGGCATCTCTCTTAGGTTGGAGGACTATTTCTTTATACAACATCAATTGTATAGACCATAAACATGATTCATTAGCCAGAACATAGATATCTAGTGATCCTGGAAATACGGTAAGAAAACGTGTATGACCCTCAGCTATTACTGCAGTCAGATAGGGCAAAAAGAGGACAGTTTTCCATTTAACAGTTGCAAGCCCAGTCCAGGTACTTTGAGTATCATAGGGCTTTTCAAATGGTATGATTCAAATGACATATTTATTTTCAGGCACTTGAAATGAGTCACCAGTTCAATAATGTATAACCATTATATTACAGACTGAAATACTTAAGATTCTGAGCATTGCTGATGAGGTCAGGAGGGCTAGGTCTGTAAAACAGTGTCCTTTTTGCCCTTTCTGTAACTTCAGACTTGGGTTCAACTACCCTCACTTTTAAGTGGCCTCCTTAATTTAACTGTAACTCCATTAACATGCAGGGATTGTAACTTTAGGTTCATTGTTAAACTTTATAACATTGTTATTTTCTGAATGCTCTGTTTCTTGCAGTATATATATATTAGACATTTATTTTTTGGAATAAATTTTGCAAAGCAGGAGCAGCATGTTCAGAAACTTGGCGGATCACCTAGATGTGTAAATGTAGATTTTTTTTGTTGTTTTAGTTTTTTTTTTCTTCTCAGAAATCTTATCAATAATGATCTGTCTGTTCCCTCTGAAACAGTTACATAAAAATTGAGTAGACCTTAATCGTAGCTGATTCACTTGATTAAGATGTGTTTTTGTTTTGTTTTGTTTGTTTGTTTTACATTTAATAGGGTTGCTAAAAAARTAGTCAAACCCATAGAAGTAAACCTACAAATATGGTGATATATGGTACATAGCTTTTTTTTTTTTGAGTGACTAGCAGCATTTGAATATTTCTGTGATTCTAGAATTTACATTCATATTACATACATATTACATTRCATACATATATTTACATTCATTCCTTTATTACTATTTTTATCCAGAGATCCTTCTTTTAAGGTATTATTTTCTTCTGGACTTGCTTTGTTTTGTTGTTTTGTTAGTTTAGTAATTTTATATAATTCATGAAATTAGGAAAAGAATTATTATTAAGTAAATTAAAAATATGCTAATAAGATCTGGAGGACACTTTAAAAAGTATATTTGATCTCAAACTTTCTTTCTTAGTATTTTAACTTAAGTCTTTGACTTATGCTGGACCAATTTACGCTGTGTATTTTGTCACTGAACAATATGATAAAGATGTTCACTGCTTGTGCAGAGGGATTGGACTAGATGATCTCTAGAGGTCCCTTCCAACCTTAAGGATTCTATGATTCTATGTTCTCTAAAGATTTTCACCATTATTTCAAAAACACCTCATCAAATATCMTTGGGTCTACAAAACTCATTATAGTTAGAAGAAGCTTTGAATCAGAACCAACTATTTCTTTCTTTTATCATTCATGCAATAGATATTACTTTCACTGTCACCAAGAACTCTCCAGTAAGTATCGTCCAGTAAGTGTTGTCTCCAGTAAATACAGTTCTGAAAAAGGGCCTTAACCTATTTTTATTCCTTTCAGGAATTAGAATTTCTGAATGAAATTATTGTCATTTTCTTGCAGCAGTAAAATTTTGCTCTTTAGTAGTTCTACTGTAATCAAGGTAGTTCTTTCAGTGTTGAAAGATATCATCATAAAAAATGACCTACACACTTCAAACATTATCAAGACACTTCRGTTAGCCTGCTTTTGTTGAAGTCAAAGAAACTGAAGTTTCTGGAGTAATGGTCTTGGTCAAAGACACTGTAGCAAAAGCTACTTCGTTTTTCCTAAGAACATAAAGGTACCTACATCCYACCTTGCTTACGGTAATAATGCATTTGCATTAATTTCTCATTCATTTGTGATTAAAATTGCTCCTTGCACATTTACTCTCACCTCCTCCCYGCTCATATTTGCCAGGCTTATAGTAAAGCCAAGAGACCATTGCAAACACCAAGTACATCTAATAGTGTGCTATCTAGTGCTAGAAAATGGCTTCCTGGCTCTAAGATCAACAAAAGAGACGATAGAAACAAATGCTAAGATAAAGGAGGTATCACTCTCACTATTTACAGGTGTTGAGACATCCACAAGGTCTGAGAAAAGGCTTATTATTATTATTATTATTATTAATTATTATTATTATTTTCTCTCTAATAACTTGATAATTTTATATACGTTTATTTTCTCTCCCAAAGTGCTTAATCTGCCCTCTTTAAGTGACTCCTTACATCTCTCTGGCATTTTGGTGTTTTCTACTATAAAAAACAGCTCTTTTGGACATGTAATTTTTAGGATTTGTTGTTGTTATTGTTGTTTTCCCACTGTTAATGGTGAAAAATTGCTACCTTGGAGGTGCTGATAACAGAAATAATGTCAGAGGTTCCCTAAGGCTACTTTCAGGCATTGAGCACTCTGTATCAAATGTTCTGTGTAGAGTACAGAGATGAGGAGTCCTGAATCCATTTCTCCTTACTCCAGTTTTCAACACTGTGGTGTAAATAGAGTGGATTCATACTGTAAATAAAACAAATATGCTCTTCTAGTCAATTCATTTCAGAATTATTTATAGACACTCCCTGAAATTGAGATTTGATGAACCAAATGACCTCTGCTGGCTAAGATATAACTATACTTTTTACATAAAGTTTTGAATTGCTTTATATTTTCCCATGTCAGAAATATTTAGTGGCTCCAAAACTATGGAAATAGGTGCACTATTTTTAAAGAAAGCTTGAGAGACATATTTAGGCTGTGGAAAACMAACATGTGAAAGCACAAACCTTCAGTCAGCTAATATTCTATCACTTTCACAAAGTGGAAAATTACTGACAGAGGATGTTGGGAAAAATGCATGTAGTCAGACTAGTCCCCCCAGCAATTTAGCTAGCATCACCTGGCACTTTAGCTTACACATTGTCAGGTCTTTTACAGTCTCATTTATTTTCTGTGGAAAATACTGTACACTAAAATAAGCAAATAAAAAAAMAAACAAAACCCATACATTTTTCAACCTAATTGGAAGAAAATTTTCCTGTGTAATACTAAGGCTCCCCCAATCTTACCCCTACGAAGTCACAGAGGGGTTTACTCTGTCAAATTCTGTCACCTAGATTGTGCCTAATTGAGTTTACATACCTTGAGGACAAAACCCTAAAACCAGTGTCTTAAGCTATGGGAAATAAAGGAAGGCAAATGCCTTTAAAGGCCACTAGAAGGAAATCACAGAATCACGGAATCACAGAATGGTTGAGGTTGGAAGGGACCTGTAGAGATTACTTAGTCCAAGTACCCTGCTCCAGCAGGGAGACCTAGAACATGTGGCATAGGGTGGCATCCACGAGGATTTGGAAGTTCCTGCATACCTAAATTTGGTGCCTAAATTAGAGTTTGGCTGTTTCAGATGATGAATTAATATAATCCATTTTTGGTATGTGAAGCTGCAGCTTGGCTATGTGTTTGCCCCAAGTAAAGGAGAAGCCAGAAGGAAGTTTACTAACAGAACAAGTAGACGGATGAGAAGGATTAATCAGTAAAAATCAGTAAAAAGCTTTGAGACAAACAGAATAGCATGCAGAAGGCACATGAGGAGGTATGAGGAGAAGAAATAAAATATTATCTCTAATAACCCTGTTAAAAGTGTTTAACGTTCAATGGCATTGCTTTGACATTGAACGGGATACATCTCATTCCAAAAATGAGCATGAGTACAATCCTTTTACAGCAGGGCTGCAAGGCTGTACATGCCCTGATAAAGAAAACTTTTTTTTTTTTTTTTTTTACCAATGTATATAACTTTAAAATCAAATTTAAAAAGAAGTAGGACAGTGTACGCACTGTTCAGTTGCTTGTACAAGCTGAATTCACCTTGTTTTCAGATCAGCATGTGAATAATTTTATTCACATATGTTTATTATTGCTAGTTCAGGAACTAGTAAAAAATTCAGTATGATCAGGGGGCCTAGTTTMTCCAGGGATCATAGCCATTGCCATTGAAAGTGTTTAACGACCACTAGCATTTTTGAAAGGATTGACATGTAACTAAATCATAATGGAGTATATGTTTTACTTGTGGATAAAATTCCTCTTACTTCAGACACTCATTCCCTGATATGAAAAAAAATTATTTCCATAAAAAATAAGTGTTTTCTTATTTTTAAAACAATATCCAGTATAGCTAACTCTAGTTCAACTTAATTCTTTACAGTTTTTTCTGCTTTATCTGAAATTTATATAAACAAATCCAAGTCAGATTCATGTAAGAAAATCATAAATTTGCACTGGGAAGTTTCTGGAAATTCTACAATTGGCAGAGTTAATAACTATCAGTTGTAACCATCTCTTACTGCTGCTATTCATTCCAAATCATTTTCTGTGCTGCAGGATGAAACTGTTTCTAGTAAATACAGGAAGTGAATTAAAATTTAGGTATAATAGCCATGTGAATGTGTATTGAATATACTAGCATTACATTAAAAATCTTATAGTGGGCCATGATTGAACATACCACACTGGATACGGAATGAATAATTTTAATGTTGAGGTAGTTGCAATTTAATAATCCTATCATTAAATGATATGATATCAGATATATCATTAGTCCACTACTGACCCAAAGGGCCATTTATCCTACAGCTTCTTCCACAGCAGTGGACTAGAGTCAGGTAAGACTCAGGTGAGACCATTTCTTTCTCCCTCTCTCTCTCTCTCTCTATCTTTTTTTTTTTTTTTTTTTTTTTAATTAAAGAAATCAATAAATAAGTAAATAAAAACCTCTCAATTTTAACTCTGATTTTTTTTCTATGGGCTCTGAGGTGGAAAAATTCTTCGGGAGAGAGAAAAGTTTTAAAGGATCCTTTTAGTTAGGATTGGTTTCCCATTAGATTAATTTGAGCTGTGAACTGATGATTTGTGGGGAAAACAGCATGACTGAGATGGAATAATGTGTGTTATATAAAATAAAGCTATTTAAGGCCCTGGAAAAGTGGAAACTAGAATTCATTAAGTGGGATGGAAGAGAACAGATTAAGATGCAGATCATAGAATCATAGAATCATTGTGGCYGGAAAAGACTTTCAAGATCGAGTACACCTGTAGGACCCTTAACACCATATCTATTAAGCCATGTCCCTAAGTGCCTCATCTATACTTTTCTTGAACACTGCCAGGGACAGTGACTTCATCACTTCCTTGGGCAGCCCGTTCCAATGCTTCACCACTCTTTCTGTGTAGATTTTTTTCCTAATATCTAACATGAACCTCCCCTAGTGAAGATGGCCACAGAAATACATTGAACAGACTGAAGGAGGCAGCGTATACATTGTCTAGACAGCAGAAGGTGCTCTGATAATGATAATAATTAATTGATAAAACTGTATAATAAAAGGCTGGTTGTAGTATGGAATCAGAAGTACTAAGTCTTCAACATGATATATCTACRTGCATCTCTTAATGTCCCTTCTCTAAGCACTTAACACAGCGCAAAACTTTTTATGGCCTTTCCTAGAAACTTTTTTTCTATACAAAGTTTCCCAGCTCAGTTACTCAAAAAGCACAAGTATCATTTGAGGCTGAGAACCCTTAAACCAAGCCTGTACATTTCTTTCTTCCTCCTGTTTTGATCACATGTGTCAGCACTCACTGTCATCTCTGCTGAAACAAGAGTTAGGGTCCCAAAAGCAGGACATCTGATTTTTTCTTTCCCTGCCTTTCTTCACCTCTCATTCTATTAACCATTCCAGTTCTTTAGATGCACTTCTCAAGGAGGGAAAAAACAGCAGCAAGAGATAACAAAGAGAGGAGCAGGAGGCTCTTCAAGAACAGTAGTGTCCAGGAACAGTGAGTAGGACATAAACTTATTTTTACAATTTTCTATAGGAATTTTAGGTGTATTTTCATATACTACTTTTAAGTAGGTTAGACTCTGAAAAATATTGAGCAAGTCAAAATATGGGAGAAATGGAGAAGAAAAAGTCTTTTGATTTCAAGTATTTATGTGTTCTTTTCAAAACTATGTTGCTGTTAAGACAACTGGAAAAAATAATGCTAGGTTTTCTCTGCATGGATAATTCTTATAATTATTTACAAGTGATGGCAAAAGTAATAAGAGAAGCTGTGTATGCACCCACTAATGTCAATGTAAAATTGTACTTGAATAACAGAAAGAAACTTTCTACTTGATTGGTTCTGATAGCTATTACCGMGTGCTTTGAAGATGTTCTCTAGCGTTGTTTCCTATAAAATAGATAAGATATACACACTGTATATCTCTTATGAAAAATCTTAAATAAATATCATCTAAGTATGAAAAGGAAAAAAATTTCTCACAAGATGTAGGATATGCTGCTTTTCAATTGATGTGTACAAATTATGTGTTTCAATTTTTTTTTTTTTTTTTTTTTTTAACATACTTGACAGGAGGAGTGCGAGTAAGAACCAGATAAACTCTTGCTCTATTCCTATTCCTATCTATATTAATAGAATGTTGAAACCAATATTTTAAACATTTTTTTTTAGATGACTGCCAGTGATGTGGAGGCTTTACAAAGTGCAAAAATAAATATTTAAAGAAACTTTCAGCTCACATAAAAATCTTGAAAATGTGATGTGAATGTATTTTGTTTTTTCAAACAAAGATATTAATTAAGATCAAATACACATTTTTGAGCATTCTGTATTGACAGGACTGGAAAAGTTTACATGTTCTGATTTATTATATTCCTTTTCTCTGTCAAAAAAAAAAAAAAAAACAAAAAAACCCATAACCAGAGACTGAGAAAGTAAATGAATTCATAAATTTGACCTATAGATAATCAAGCAATGTAGATACCTATACAGATCTATGTAAGGTGCCCTCATACCCTGAACCCCTTAGAACTTTGCTGCTTGGGAACATGTTCCTTTATGCTTTTCTATTGAGACACAGAGTGCTTATAATACTATATTTTGTTTTGAGGAAGAAATATCTGCTTATGTTCAGTCTCAGAAGGAATTTTATCCTCAGTCTTCCTTATCAACCCATCTGGAGAAAGAGATTTGGTCTCTCAGAACTGTACTAAACCAAACAAGAGTAAACTTTGAAGTTTATATCCATATTTCCACAGTTTAAGAACTGCTTTTACATAGATATTACTAATATTTAGATCTTGATTCTGAAGCAGTGTACTTTCAAGGGGACTTATCTTTATTGGTAAAATGTAGATGGGCTCATCCAAATGGGGAAAATATAATTAAAACAAACAAACAAATATTTTATCATTAGGTTGTGTGTGTTTGTACATGTTTGCATGTTGTCAAAAGGAGAGAAACACCAAAGCACCTTCTAGAGTATACAGTTTTTGAATACCAGGAGCATAGCGAGATGCAAAGAAACATCTTCTTCCTTAGTCAATTTTTTTCTTTTTAACTGTGTATGGATTATATTCACCCACCTTCATATACATATATATGTATAAATATATATGTGTGCATGTAGCTAAACAAGAAAAGGAAGAAAAAAGCATATGTGTATTTCTCTGCCTAATGATTATCCCTGATTGTGCCAACAAAATCCATAATTTTTCCTTTTGTAATGTATTTCTTGTAATAAATTCCACTCTTTTTTTTTTTTTTTTTTTAATCTTTGATTTTTTGCTCTATTTTTCCCAGCTACAGAGATATAGTTTGGAGAGAAAACAACAGAGAAGGTGTTAAGTAAAATAGGTAAATGATTTCTGTAGACTTTTTTAACTGTGAATTTTTTGAGAGAGGATGTGTGTGTGCATGTGTGCATGTGTGCATGTGTGTGTGTGTGCATGTATGTGCATGTATTTGTTAGGATTCCAAAATCTTCTTGGATTTTTTTCAAAGCTAGTATTTTCACATTGTTGCCAGAAAGAAAAAAAAAAACATACAAGCACAGGCTGCTGTTATGAAAACATCGCTCTTCTAATTCTGGGCTTGTGTTTAGTGTCCCCTTGGGTGCCATTCTCTCAGCACCATTGGTTTCTCTCCTGTTTTTGCAGTTTCTGTTGATTTTGTGTGCATGGCCTCTACCATCTGCCCACACTAGGTTGAGCAAATAAGCATCACTGGTAAATAAATAGCTTTCTTGACATAAATACCTTGAAACTTTGTGTTAAACACAAAAACAAAAGCATCCATGTAACTTACTTTTATAATCACTCTAGCAATACCAGTCAGTTTTATCTGTATAATATATGCATTCTAAATTCTTAGAAAAAGAGAATTAAATAAAGCTTGAATTATAAATCGTTACTATAAATAGTTTTGTTACCAATTTGTTGCATCTAAATTACTGAACAGATCAGCAAAACTTGAACAAGACTGGGTAGGCAGGGGGAGGGAAAACGAATCTAGGCCATGCTGTTGACTAAGACTTATTGGTTAACCCACATACTCATGTAGCATTAGTTCTAACGTTCTTGCTGCAGATACACACACCCCCAAACATATCCCCAATTAGTTCAGATAGGTATATGTCAAGCATCCACAGCTATTTCACATATTTCTTTTCCTATATATGCATAAATTGCAACCACATTACTAATATTCAGTATAATACATAGATCGTTTCCAAATACCTGATTACCTCCCCAAAGCAGAAGGCTCAACATTGCATAGATTTATGCAGCAGCTGTAGGAGCAGCACTTCAACACGGATAAGCACCAGTTACTCCCCAGCTTAGCCAAATTTACAGCTGGTTTCAGCAGTGAACTTCCTGCCTTCTTAGGTGGAAAAATACACACAGTTTCTATACTGCTACCTRGGGGGCTTTCCACCATGAGGAAGATGATAGAAATAACACCTTCAGGTGGCCCAGATCAGATCTTTTGTTTCTMGTTATCCTGATGCTGCTGTATTCTTCGTGGGCCTCCACCCTTTTCCTGTTGTTGTCTCTGAAACTGGCCCAGCAACCAAAGCTGCCWTCATTTGAAGACAAATGACTGACCTTTGTTTTGTCCTTCACTTCTCTGAGGACTCTGGCATTATCATATGAGTGTCTGGGCTTCCATGGATCCTGATACCACCCTCAACCTCTATGCTAAATTCCTCTATGCTGCATTTTTTTTTCCAGTGGTCACTGACAGTTCATTCTGTACAGCATAATTAGCTATTACTGCCTATTAGAAAATATATATATATTCCAAAATTATTAGAATTGTAGCTCTTGCACTATGCAATTGCATTGCACTGATATTTAAAAAGCTTAAAAAGCAATTAATCTACTATTAATCTACTTTTGAGATTTCTCCACTCCTCTTTGTTCCTCTCCTCCTCCTCCTTCTGCTATTTTGGGGGTTTTCTTTTAAAGTAAATCAACTGTTTACCTTCATATTCTTTTTTAAAGGAATACCAAATCACATAATCACAAAATGATTAAGGTTGGAAGGGACCTCTAGAGATGATCTAGTCCAAGATCTAGATGATCTAGTCCTCCTGCTCAAGGAGGAACACCTAGAGCATGTGGCGCAGGGTGGCATCCAGGAGGGTTTTGAAGACCTCCAGAGAAGGAGACTGCACATCCTCTCTGGGCAGCCTGTTCCAGGGCTCTGTCACCCTAACAGTAAAGAAGTTCCTCCTCACATGGAGATGGAACTGCCTGTGTTGCAACTTACACCCATTACCTCTTGCCCTGTCACTGGCCAAAGTGACATACTTCTCACACTGAGAAGAGCTTGGCCCCTTCCTCCCTACATTCCCTCTTCATGAACTTACATGTTAATCATATCCCCTCTCAACCTTCTCTTCTCCAAGCTAAATAGGCCCAACTCACTCAGTCTCTCCTCATATGAGAGATGTTCCATTCCCTTAATCATGCAGATGACACCAAGCTGGGTGGAGTGGCCGACACTCCGGAGGGCTGTGCTGCCRTCCAGAGGGACCTGGACAGGCTGGAGAGTTGGGCAGAGAGGAACCTCCTGAGGTTCAATAAGGACAAGTGCAGGGTCCTGCACCTGGGGAGGAATAACCCCAGGCATCAGTACAGATTAGGAGTGGACSTGCTGGAAAGCAGCTCCACGGAGAGGGACCTGGGAGTCCTGGTTGACACTAAGTTAACCATGAGTGAGCAGTGTGCCCTCGTGGCCAAGAAGGCCAATGGGATCCTGGCCTGCATCAGGAGGAGTGTTGCCAGCAGGTCAAGGGAGGTGATTCTGCCCCTCTACTCAGCTCTGGTGAGGCCTCACCTGGAGTACTGTGTGCAGTTCTGGGCACCCCAGTATAGGAGGGACGTGGAGCTTCTGGAGAGGGTCCAGAGAAGGGCAACCAGGATGATTAAGGGAATGGAACATCTCTCGTACAAAGAGAGGCTGAGTGAGCTGGGCCTGTTTTCTCTGGAGAAGAGAAGGCTSAGAGGGGATCTGATTAATATGTATAAGTTCAGGAAGGGAGAATGCAGGGAGGAAGGGGACAAGCTGTTYTCACTGGTGGCCAGCGATAGGACGAGGGGTAATGGCCACAAGCTGAAGCATAAGAAGTTCYGTCTCCAGGTGAGGAGCAACGTCTTTCCTGTGAGGGTGACAGAGCAGTAGATCAGGCTGCCCAGAGAGGATGTGGAGTCTCCTACTCTGGAGGTCTTCAAAACCCGCCTGGATGCCACCCTGTGCCACATGCTGTAGGTGTGCCTACTTGAGCAGGAAGGTTGGACTAGATGATCTGTAAAGGTCCCTTCCAACCTTGAATATTCTGTGAATCTGTGAATCTGTGAATCTTTTTTCCCCTAATCATCTTTGTTGCCCTAACAAAGGACTTTGTTGCCCTTGGTTGCCCTTTGTTGCCCTTTGTTGCCATACACATGTATGGAAAATAAAGGAATAATGTATTACTTAATCAAAGCATACTGATTTATTTTTGTGGATAAGCTCATACAGAATCATTAACAATTTATTTTTCCCTCTGTCTAAAGCCTGAGAAATTAGATAGTTACGAAACTCTTTAAAAAATAAAAAAGACTATGATTCATAAGAAGAAAACAAATTATTTTAAGATTATTTGAAATCATGTTGAACTGTCTTAATTTTATGATCTTTTTGTRTTATTTTTACCTAATACTATAGTAATTTTATTCTGATCTGCTGCTGTGTAGATAACAGTCTATGCAGTAAAGGTATGAGCACATGCGGTTCAAGCAAACAGGAAGAACTGAGAGTTGCTCAGTGGGAGCCTTATAAAGTCCAGGGGAAACCTTACTTTCTAAATCCTATTAAAAAGAATATCCTGCAGGAAACAAACATACAACCAGAAAAAAGATGGCTTCTACATTTCTTCGGAAATAGAGTGCTAATCCACCTCTGAGCTAGGGTAATGAAAGAGCAGCATATTCCCCTAATTGAGTCTAGTATAAGATTTCAGTTTTGCAAAATGCTGATCCAGATCACCAGACTCAGTACTAAAATTGATGTAAATATTAGATCTTGCGAACACCTATATATTCTGTCATTCATAAGACTCCCCTGTTAATCATTGCTATTTTGAAATAGAATGGATTATATAATTCTCTCCTTAAATCACTTACATCAACCAAATCAATATTATTTTTCATATACAAATAGATATGTAGGCAGTATCAAAAACAGTATATTTAATTTATAATACATCTAAGCTCTGTTGCTCTGGAGATTACTCTCCAGACTTTGGAGATTCCAAAGGAAAAGTTAAATGATACCTAGTATGTATCTATGCTTGCACACACATGCACACCTACACGTACATTATATCTACTTATGAGAAATCCAGGCAATGGCATATCTAGTGTTTTCATTAAAACATCTTGAGAAACAACTAAGAAGTGACACAGTTGCAGAGCGCCCAAGCAGAGGTAGGTTGGTGGTACTAACAGGTTCTATCCAGGACCGTCAGATAAGGCAAGGTAATGAGACCAGTCCAAGGATGAGCCAGTTAGTCCAGTCAGCAAGTCAGGAGAGCAGGAGATGGGGCTGGAGACAGAGCTTGCAACAGAGCTATCATCTTAAGATGTAGATCAGACAAGGACTGGAGACCCTGGTCCTGAGCCACCGGAGCATTGGAACAGAGGGTGGAGGGCAGGCAAGGCACATTGGTCCATACAGAACTTTGATGAAGTTAATGGAGAAAATAAGTATTAGGCTTGTCAACACAAAGTTCCTTTTGTTAAGAAAATGTATTGTATTAGTGCCTGCTTAAGGTTACACTAATTAATGGATTCCTGTACAGATGCTCGTTCTTTGGTCTCACAAACATTTTATCACAAGAGTTTATTAGTTCTCAATGTGTAAGCATTAAAATCTATGTAAATATATTCACAGAAATAATATACCAACAAGGACATGAAAACTCCTTCCGACAGGTATAACAGGAGTTTTAATCTTATGTTTGCTCACATACCAATATATGTTTCAGTCCTCTATAGAGACATTGTACACAGTCTTTCATTAGCTAAAACTTTTTTTTTCACATATGTATAATGCATTCACTTATCTGACTTTTTTTTCACTTATATCACTTTTTGATTATTTCTGCTTTTTTTTTTTTTTTTTTTGGTATTTATTTATTTATTTATTTAAAGAGGAATATGAGGATAAAATATTCTAGCTAAACCTTAATCACCTGATAATGAAGGATAGCATTTTAGTAAGTCCTTAGGCACCCTTAGACCAAAAACCATTTTTTATCTCTTTAAATTGCTGTGAATTGGAAAAGAGCACAACAGTACAACAAACTGGCATGTATGTATTTTAAAAATACATCTGATTATTAAAGGAGAGAATCATGGATATTTTCCTCTTGACTTAGGTTAATTTGTATTGCCTAGCATTAATATTTTCACTATATATTAAGTATATACCATAAGAATATCAGAAAACATAACATTTGAAAATAAAAAAAAAATTGACAACTTTAATAATTTTGCTTTTAAACAAAAAATTGTAAATGTAATCCTGTAAGAAGGAATGTCAGCACAAACCTGCAACTGTTTTTGTTTTTTTTTTTTCCTTCAGTGATGTCATTCTTCTTTATTGTTGTGATGACATTATAAATAAGAGAATAGAGATATCAAATTTGGATAATAAATTCAATGCAAAAGCAACACACAGGTGGCCTGGGCAAAGTACATTTTAATTAATCTGAACTGCTTACAAGTTACGCATCTAAAATTAATGAGTCAGATTCCTTCTGAAGACAATGGAAGACAGCTAGGCAATTCAGCCTATCTTACATCAGGTATATATATGTGTATATATGTAATGTATAAGTAAAGAGGAATCCCTCTTTGCTTCACTTTCTCACTTTTTCCTGTATTAGAATGAAACTCAAACTATTTACCTTAGACTAGATGTCTGAAGTTATATTGCTCCTTGATGCATTCACAATATGCTAGTTATATCCTTGCCAGAAGCAAGGTTTCAAATAAAAGTCTCTTTGGCCTTCATTGCTTTTGTTTGCTTGTTCTTGTGTTAGTAAAAAGTGCTTCCAAAAGCACTGCAGAATGCTGCTGATAACACAAATTAAAGTAACAAGAGATCAATGTAAAATTTTTTACTACTTTTTTGTAGCTCACAGTTTGAGGGTATAATGAAATGAATTCACATAATCTTTCATGAATAGAATTTTACCTTTGGACTTCTGCATTTGTATAACACTAGCACTAACTATTCAGTTATATAATGAATAAGCTGAAGAGAGAAGGAGTGATCATATATAATATTATATGAAGAAAAATGAGGGAATTAGAGAACAAATAGAAGCTTAGAAATAAGTATGAGTTGCTAGTGAAATTGTGTTTCTAGTTAATAAGCAGAAACTAGGAATATGTAAGTAATTAAATTAATGCAATAAAATATCAGGAACATTCTGTATTTTTAAATACTTTTTTTGGCATAAATATTTTGCACTCAATGATGTAGCTATTATACTTTTCCCTTCAAGTAATGACAGTACATTATTTCTGCTGTAGGAGAAGTCTGGTTAGGATTCATCTCTGCTACTCTAAATATAAATTAGGCACGCTAGACTTCTTTTACAGTCAGCATAAATAAACAGGCATTTTTATTATGGCTTATTTATTACACTTTTAGATATCTAAAGTAGAATGAACTGAGCATAGTCATCTATATTTGATTACAGTCATCTGTATTTGGTGAGATACTTTCCTTTTGGTATAAGCTGTCCATTAACATATGTGTAGGGAGGCTGGGACAGAAGTATTAATTTTAKACCTGTGTAGAAGCACAGGAAACTTGTAGATCTTAATCCAAAACACACTGATAAGAATGGGTAGAGTCTCACTGACAGCCCCAAGCCTGGATCAAATTCATTAGTTCCCCACATACTTTGGAGAGATAGTATGCCATTCACATTGACTTCCTCATGAAAAAAATATGTAAGGGATCATTTGCTCTGCTTTAAAACATACAAGGAAGAGTAAGGGCTGCATTAAGGAGGAAAAATATCGTTTTCCAAAGTTTTTCAGTAGTTTATTTTGTTATGCAGACTGAATATACTGTTTCAACAGAGTGACATTAAAAGAGCAAACAAATARAAAAAAAAATGAAGATGCATCTTTTGCATGTGTTACCAAGAGGTTGAAATTGTTAAAAACCAAAATGTTGATAATACTAAAGCTAGCCTATTTCAAGATTCTTCATTGCAAAAAAATTGTAAGACCTAATCCAAATGTTAATGTAAAGCCGCAGAGAGATAAAGTGTTGTCTCTACCTGTCAGCACTATAACTTGTGTAGGGTACTCTAGTGCATATATCCTGGTAAATGAAATTTAGCCATAGAACAGTATCGTGAATTGTTCTCGTCATCAGGCACTATTTAATTCTTATTATACTTAAGCACATTTAGGGAGTGAAGAAGCACTGAAGGAGAAAGAGTGTAGACATACGGTCTTGATTTGTGCCATGTCATTTGCTGTTAGAGATTTGGCCTTGTTTAATTTACTATCTGCTTTTATAACTTCCTTCTTTCTCTCTGAGTAGTCCTATTATCTTCATCACTTAATCATGTAATTTAAACAGCGGACAGTGTTAACTTTGCAATATCAAGAACTTAAATGAAAGAGAAAGACTTGAGAGACAGACCTCAGCTGACTGTATTATATAATGGAAATGTGCATCCTGGTTTATAAAATCAAAAGGAAACTTTATATCCTTGTAAATGTTGGCTAATTTGAAGGAAAGAGCATACCTCAAAGATAGGATTACTCTGAAGAGTCTTATGGATTATTACTGAATTGCTCATGATAAATTCCCACAAGATCCTCTTCAAAGGAGAGAAGAAAATCATTGATCATTGGAGCTCGTAGTTGTATCTATATGAAATTTCTGTAAAGAAATCTCAAAATAAAAAACACCTGATTTTAGGCTTCAATTTTTTTTTTTTAAAAAAAAAGGACATTAAATTCAGGAGAATGTTTCCAGTAGATGAGGGATAATGTATTGATTCAGAGGAAAAGTTAGAGAATAGAAGAAATGAAATACTGAGTTTAGCAATTCTCAGTGTGAAAGAAGATCAAATTTAGTGATACTGATTGAATGTCTTTCAAAAGACTGGAGTATTAATCTGAATGGCTAATATTTTGAAGCTACAGAAAATTTATGAAACTAACTTTCACAGAACTTTGAGATCTTGTATTCTCAATGGGTAAATTTCTTGTATATGAAGCATATCTTTAATGGCAGCTGTCAGAGTCAGAACAACAAATTAGATGATTATTTTCATATGTCCCAGCGTGTTCCTCACTTTCAGCCTCATAAATCCAATGTTATAACTTCAGGGTCAAATACTTTTTTATTCAAGCTTATTATCCTATTCATGACAGCTGAATAAAGACAAATCACCGAATCACAGAGAAATTGGGGTTGGAAGGCATCTCTGGAAATCACTTAATTCAAACATATGCTCAAGGAGGGTCACCTAGAGCAGGTTTCTCAGGACCATAACTTGTAGGATTTTGAATATCTCCAAGGATGGAGACTTTGCAACCACTGGAGGTAACTTGTTCCAAGATGCAGCCACATTCACAATGGAGAATTATTGTGTGCAAGTGGAATTATCTGTGCTTCAGCTTGTTCCCATTGCCATTTTGTATTGTTATTGGGCACCACAGGGAAAATGTGGACCCATGCTCTTTTCATCCTCCCGTCAGWTATTTATAAATATTTTCCCCCAAGCCTTCTGTTTTCCATGATGAACAACAACAGCTATTTCAGCATCTCCTGGGAGCTGAGAGATATCCTAATCTCTTAATCATCTTTATAGCACTTGCTTTCTGCCCTTTAGCTGTTCACTAGAACAAAGCAGTCTAGCACAGCCCAGTAACTTCAGGGCATTTCTCTTTAAAATAGCTGACTGTATAACCCATTATACAGACATGACAACTGATCTTACCCCTATCCTGATTAAATTAATCAGGTATTATCCTCTGTATCAGTATGTTTCTGTTTCTGCAGATAATTTTCACATTTGGTCAACTTCCCAGTGATCAGTTGCTATTTCCATAGATTTATAGATTATAGAACAAAATGGACTGCTGTTACAGTATTGTAATTTATGAAGAACAGATATATATGATTTCCCTGAATTATCTCTTTTTTGAACTGGAATATATTGTTTAACTTGTTAGGGTAAAGTTATATGTTCTTAACTTAAGATTAACTTATATATTGTTAACTTGATAAATAATAGTTATCATTTATCAACTCTTATAATCATGATGGTTAATATTTTAACTAATACAGATTCAGTATTGGCTTATTCATAGTCTGAGTTGTCTGCTCTCAGCTTCCAATTACAGGAACTTAGTATATCTCTCTGTAAGTTATTAACATTTGCCATCTTTTGCACAAATTTCTATAATCAGGCCAGAAGAATATTTTCATAGTGAAATGAAGAGCCAAGCAAATCAATTTCTCGTTATGTTTTTTTTTTCTTGTTTATTTCTTCTTTCTTTTTTGATATCCAATGTGTCTATGCTGTTTGTAGGTGTTTATGTCCTTCTTAGAAAATTGATTATTTAAAATTAGAGTTTTGCAATTTTTTTTTTCAATCACATGTTTAATTTTTAGCTTTTTAAATATGATTATGACCTGAGTACATCAAAACATACTTACATATAAAGAAAAAATATGGTCTTCTTTCTGAACAAAGCTGAAACTCTTGATCTTTTAAATGATGAATCTTTTCTTCTGCTTGTTTTCACAGCTTAAACTACAGATGCAAACTTAGTCTCACAATTCCAATCTGGTCCAAAAACTGCTTCTCTTTTATACTGGAAGAACATTAGAAATTAACCCAACTCTTAGAAGAGTCAATAAATGTATCATTTCATATAGGAGTGTGAGATTTAGGTTACTATCTTAATTGCAAATGAGAAGAAAGTCTAGGACAAATAAGATTCTCAGATTGCTCAAATGAGATATTTTGTTAAATGTGGCTACTTGACTAATATGTAAATTTCTACTCCATTTTTTTTTCTTTATACACCCAACACCTGCACCCTCTTTTCAAATCTCTGTTTTCCTCTGTGATCCAGCAATATACAAATAAACCTGAGACAGAGTAGGGACGGAAGTAGGAGGAGTGGGGAAAAAAAAAAAAAAAAAAGTTTAAATTTCTCTCTCTCTCATTCCTTTTAATTTACTGTAGATCAGGGATGCCATTATCAGCAACAACCAAAATAATACATTAGGCATAATTTGAGCCATAGATCCAAACACTGAAAAAAATTTTCTGTAATTAATATTTCCATCAATCTTTATAATTTCGCCCAACTCCAGTAATTCTTCATTTAGTGTATTTGAGACACGGCAATTGCCAAGACCTTCCAAATCTTTCATGATAAAGGTCAGTCTTTAGTGTCCTGAGATCATCTATTTTTTCATACTATGAAAGCTTTTAAACAATGAATTAGAAATATACAGGAATTTGTGAGAGCAGGAGGATGTCTCCCTTTTTTTGCCAGCACATTCTCAGTTGCTTGCTCTGTCTGCAGAGATAATTTGATCTTTTATCAAGAGAAGAAGCTTGGAACTTTCCCTGAGGGTTTTTGCTCTTTTGCTCCTGTTGCACAGGAACAYGGAAATCTCCCCAAAGGGAATCCTTTGGGTGTGAGATAGACTACCCTAGTACAGATTAATTCCTCTCCTAATATCTATTGATTGCACACTCATTTCCCAGTGCTCTGTTTTGTTCCAACATTTTGCTAAGGAGAAGAAGAAATATTATAGCTGGGATTAGGTGATAGAGAAAGGAGAACTACTCTGAGCTTTCACTCCTCCTTACTATTGCAATGGAAAAGTATGAGACACAAGCCTTGCTTGAGGAAAAGAAATGGAAAAGAAGCTAATTATAATACAGCAAGTTTCAGCTGTGCAGTGTCTAATATTTGAAGGGCAGTCAAATTTAGGCAAAGCCATGAAGGTAGAAGCAGTTGTATCTCAGATGTTCTAGTTGGGTAGCACCGCACAGTTTTTCTCTTGAAGATTAGATAATGCAGAGCTGAGAACTATCATTTGCCTAAATTCAATATTCATTCTTTTTGTAAACTGGATACTGATCKCCTTATAGTTATATAGTTATACTGAAAGGATTCAGGTCATACTTACTATACCTTCCTTGTGCTTTAGTCAAAATACAGTCCAATACAGCAGCCTTTATTCTCATTTAAGATGACATCAAACTTCATGTTAACATTTTACATTAGCCTTTGATGCGACCTCCTCACAAGGGCCGTCTGCAAAATTTTTTCATTCAATGTCCACTACACCTTTCTGTATTATTATGATAGCTTGATTTACACTGAGTTCTGTCGAATTACTAAGATATGATCTTTACTTAAAAAAAAAAAAGGAAAAAAACTTTCTCTTAATCAAGTTATGACTTTCCAAATCTACAATCTTTCTGAAGTAGCTAAATGAGTCTGCTTTGCACTTCTCTCTTCTCATTTTGCTTCTGTAATCCTTAAACTGGTATAGCTTATCACTTTTCTAATGATGAAATGTATAAAATAGAGCACTGAATTTCACTAGTGTGTATACAAGGTAGTTTTTTTCTTAACATGAGCTCTATGTTTTATTTTATTAAATAGCATATGATGACTTTCCATAAGTAAAGGCATTTTTTCACTCTTTGAAGTAAAGATATGACTTTTTTAAGTGTCAATTACTATGGTAGAACACTATGTCTATAGACTGACAAGTGCAGAATATGCATCTATGAACAATATTAAGTCAACTATCTCTTGTGTGCTAATTCCTGCTCCGTGCATATTGAAGGACTTTGTAATAGCAGGTAATATCACTATCTTTATGAATAAAATAGATGAATCAGAAAAAAAATCATTTGTTTTGTCTAAGGCATATTATCACAATAGTGTCAGAGAAAGTATAGAAAGTAGTACAACTTGAATTTTCCATGTTTCTGTGTCACTGAGCAATCCTATTCCTGTCTTGCAGAAAAGAATAATAGCTTCATTTTTCCCTTACAATCGCATAGAACTTGAGATGATCACCAGCTGAAAAATATGTGCTTACATAACTGTATTGTGCTACAAGCAGCTGAACTCCAAGCTGGAATCTCACATGGAATATTTCTTGAACTATGTCTATTTGTGGAAGCTACATTTCTTTCTCAGCTGAAGGATTCACAGAACTGAAATTTTAAAATTAGGCAAACATATTTTGGGGTCTGTTTTTTGGGTTCTTTTTTTTTGTTTGGAAAACAGACAAATAAAAAGTATTCAAAAATTTATTTCTGAACAAGACAGTAACGAGAGTGATATTTAAACCAGCTTAATTTACCTAATAACATATTACATTAACATTCTCTTAGTTAAAATCCAGTCTATACACTGGATTTCCTTATTTTCCAGTTTTACTGTTAGATGGTATTTTCATCACTAAATAAGCCTGTCTTATTTATCAGGGTTACATATTGGCTTCAAAGGAGTACAGAACGACCTCTTCTTGTGGTAGTTTAAGAAAAAAAATGAAAGGAAATAATATTTTCCTAAAGCTTGGAATATGTTTCCTGATTAGTGATAGTACAGCTGCTATGTAATTTTCTCAGAACTAAAACTCCCATGGTCAATGATGTTCTGACCACCTTACAAATCTCTTTTTATTACACATTTTCCTYTTTCTCTCTTCTGTCTTTTATCATTTTCACTGCAGTAAGAAATAAATGGCAAATATCACACATTAATTTGTAGATGATATAAATTATTACTATACTCCTCAGACTAGTCTTTTTATAAGCTATTGTCCTTTACATATTACAGACACAGATTTTTGATGTAGCAAATTATACCTTAAGTTATTCTGTTTTTTTGTTGTTTTTCTTCTTCCCTTACATTTGTTATAGGAAACATAATCAGCTCGCCTTTTATTTCTGCTTTTGAGTATTGATCCCTGTGCAATTTGAATATGCTGCCATTTTGCTCCTTGTTGTCTTGATAATGTTTATCTGCCTGGAGGCTTTTACTGCTGTGTTTCAAGTCTTGTGCAATATATCTTTTTTATTCTTATTTTCATATCACAGAGAACAGTGAGCTACATGCCAAACAGTTTCATAAATGAGAAAGTGGTGACTATTTCAGATCAGCTGTTGTCGTAGCTACACACAGTATAAGATTAGGTATTCAAATTACTGTCCCAGAGGTGCAAAATTTGAGCTCATCATACATGATCTCACAGAAGCCACTCAATAAACATGCACTCCCTTTCCAGCATTTTCCATATATGATAAAGGAAAATGTGTAAATTAAGAAAAGGGATCTACTGAACATACCTCTGTCTACATGAACTGATCTTATCAAGAATTCCTATTAAGCTACTGCATCTCAAATGTCAGAATTTCTATTTTAAATTTGAAATCATTCTCATAAAAAACTTTTTTTCATGAATAAAAAGAGAGAGACAGTTACAAGAAATGTAAAATTATAGAGTCAAAAAAAAAAAAGGAGATATCTTGTGGCCTATTTCTGAGTCAAGTGTGTTTTTTAAGAAAAATGTCAAGAAACAAGAACTCATGTCTGAACTGCTTTTTTCAGTGTAATTGAGGATGCATGTGTTAGCAGGGTCAATGTAGATGAAATTCATCTTGGTAATCACTTATTTTCCAAACAGTGTTATAAACATCAATGAAGTTAATGAAGTACAGGAGAGAAGGCTGCATTACTAAAATATCTTTAATTACTTGCTGAAAATTGACAATGTATTTCTTTCACTGAGTATATTTTAGTGCATTCTTTGAATATAATTGCAAAAAAGCAATAAAAATCACTGAACTTAGATTTTGTGTAATATATAAAAATAAAATGCATTTTTTAAAGGAATTTACTGAACTATGCAATACCTGCTTTTACTTTTCATACTGCTCATACAATGGCTCCAGTGATATGTATTGTAGATACGCACACAGGGAATTTTCTATTGATTATTTAAAAATAAACTTGTTTTGGTGAGAATTCCATTGTTAAGCATGTTTGTCACCTATAGTCCACGTAGGCTGATGTTTAAACACTTCAATGAAGAGACTGAGTTCACTCTCATTTTCCACTAATATATCTTTATCCTAATAAGCCAGGAAAAAGAAGATGAGGCTGTTGATTCTGTGGATGTTTGTATGAGTACAGAATGCTTCTGTCTGAACTTATCTGTGACCAGCCATATATAAATATAAATCRAAAAATCTAGATACCACTGCATATAGTGTATTTTAGAGTTTCAAGACTCTTTTGTCTCTCTTCCATGTACATTAGCATCAGTCACTCTCCTGTTTTTGTTTTATTTTGTTTATATATATAAATATATATATAAACTTTGGCTAGCATTTCCTGCAATTGTTACCAGAATGGTTACATACCCTGTAACCCTGTAAATGTATGTAGTTCTGTACCACAATATCTATTTCTATCATAATATTTTTTTTCTTCTTCTCCCTACCATTGAAGTTCTAGCAGTGAAGATCATATTCAAAAGGCCTATAGCCTTGTTATTAATGCCAACCCCKAGCAACTGGGAAAAAAAATCAAGGAATATATGCCAGAAATGGACGGATTTTGTATTGGGAGATCAAAAGTTATTCTTTTAGCCTGAGGCTGCCCTTGTTTCTAATTTCTCTGTCCCTACTACAAAGCTCTCCAACCCAGTTACTACACACTGTACCTAAGTACCTAAACCTCTTTCTTGAGAACAACTGAGCTTGAGAAACAAAGATCTAGATTAGAAAAATTCAGCCTAAACTCAGAAAGTCTGACACAGTTACAATCAGCGGAAGATACTGTTTCATAATGGAAAGTGTTAGGCGGTCTTGAGTATAGATTTTGCTGCCTGTTTCGGTAATTATCATTCTTAGTGAGAAGGAAGGAGACACTGTAAAGGTAGGAAAAATGGAGAAAAATTTATAGTTTTGAAAAGAAGAAAAGAATGGAGAGTAAAAAAAGGAAACATATAGAATTTAAGAAACCTATACATTGTTGCACTTGAAAAAGAACAGAAAAATATGTGAAATTATTGACTGCTGTGTTCAAACATATTACGTCCTTGCCATGTGTCCTTTAAATATCTGTCATACGGTCTAATTCTTCTAATTTAGTTTTAGCAAGTGTCTAAAATTCTACCTTAGCTGTAGACTCAGGATATTATTTCATATTTTTTCTTTTCTTTTTTTCTTTTCTGACTCTTTTTTTCCTTTGATAAAAAGGATTCAAAGGAAATAATTTGTGCAATATGCTAAAGCTGACCCTGCTTGAGCAGAGGGATTGGACTGGGTGATCTTTAGAAGTCTCTTCCAACCTCAATCATTTTTTTTTCTCCCTATAATATGCCCTTCAACTATAATATGCCATTCAATATGAGAATATTCTCCTCCAAATGAAAATAAGGTGCTAGGATACAAAGTAGCTTTGATTTTTTTACAATTTTTCTAAATATAGTGTTTAGTATTTTATTTTTATGATGAAATGAAGATTTACAGACATGCACATTTTTATTGAGCAGCTGTGTTTGCTCTTTATCCCTTGTCTGTGATCAGTTCATCCCTTCCTTATTGCTTGTTACATTCCTTTGTTAAAGCAGATCTAAATTTAGGCTGCAAAATAAGGCATAAATGGGTCCTAATATCTCTACTTCCTAAATGACAGTATAATACCCAAACTAAAGTGGGTAAAACCATAAGATCGTCTTTCCCAATATTCTATTTTTGAGTAATGTCTGAATTCCTATTCGGAATAAAAAAATGAAGACAGTATCACATAATCTTTTTTTCTCATATAATCTCACATCTTCCAGCAGTCAGTAGTTTAAATAAATCACCAGATCATGCTGTTATTCTTAATAACCATACATTTACCTTTCAAGGTTTTATAGAAACTATTAGACTTAAAGTCCAAGTTGATTCCATGCTTACCCTGAGAGACATCTTGCACACTGGTAGGATGTAGAAAAAAAAAAAATTCTTTTCCATTGCTTTCCAACTCCCTCTCAAAACTGTGATATGAAAAACAGGAAAACTTGGAGAAAAGTTAAAATGGTACTATTCTGAAAGAAGAGAGAAAAGAGGTGAAAGACCTCTTCAATGTAATAGAGTACATGAAAACCATAGTGAAATTTCTGACTGAACAGATCAGGTACTTCAAATACCAATCATATTTAAAGAAGACACAGCAAAAACTGTTAGTATGTCAAAGCCTCGGTTGACTTTACATATAGCTTCTGTTGTACTTGTTTAGAAACTTTATAATTTTGACTACAGTTTCAACAGTTTGCTTATATCAGTAATAGTTTCACTGAGCAGTTGTAGGAAAACTGAGCTTTCTTACTGTTAGATATCTCCATTATGGAGGATAACACGAATCTGCATGATTATGTCATGTCAAACAATTTCCAGATCTGCAGTGGATTTAGAGAAAATCTGTATCACTAAGCCACTGAAAACCCTGAAAATCCTAGATGTCTGGGGCTGTTCAGTGGCTTCCAGACTTCCTCATGTTAACCAGTAGCTGAGTTTCTTTTTAAAACTGAGTTTTATGAGTTTCTGGACTTCCAAAGAACCTCAACTTTGCCAGATTACACCAAACAAGTGGATAAAATTAAGTGCTATTGTAAAGCAAATGATGCCAGAAAGCATTTCTAAGCCTGGAGCGTGATCATTTTATTGTGTCTTTTGCTACAGTAAACTAGTACTTTCCCAGAGGAACTCCTGATTGTGGATCAGAGACCATTTCAAATAGATGCAGCCATAGGTGGGAGAATAAAAGCCTGCTTTGGAGAATAAGAGAATTTAATGTATGGACAAGGATCTTTCTATGATTGTTGACCTCAGCTTCCAGGAATAGCCCTCAGTACTCTCTTTTTTTTWWWWTTTWWTTWWTTTTTTTAGTATTTTATTTGATTTGTTTTACATAGCTATAGAGTAGCCAGAGCCACAAATTCCTCCAGATAAAGTCCTCCATGACTGAAAATTCGGCGGCCATAAAGCAGCACTGTGATGTACACTCTCAGGACTGCCAGCTCAAAACCTTTAGCCAGGTCACTATATTTTATCACTATACTTTACTGCTTGTGTGTTTGCTAAACGCTTATTCAACAGAGAATAAAATGTCCAGAAGCATTTTGCAATTGTTCTGCAGCTCCTTTCTTAAATGGGTTTCATATATGGGTTTCATATGGTTCCTCATAGAAATTCAACCTCTGCCTGTTAGTTTATTGGGGTACTATTAAACACAATTTTGCCTATTGTGACATTATGCACATAAAGTATGTATAGATGTGATTAAGAAAGGGTCTTATTTGCTGTAGATCTATGTTTACAAACAAAAGCTTTTGCTAAGAATAATTAGATATCTACAGTTGAATTTTCAGTGTGCACTTTGTGTATAGACTTCTACTGTAGCATAGTTTTTGTTTGTTTGTTTGTTTTGCTTTAATACAACCCCGAGAGTTGAAAAAAATCAATAGTGTAATAACACAGGCACACAGGCAACTAAGAGCAAAAACTGTAAGTAAGAACTAAGTTGTAGGGAGTTTGTGTGTCAGTGCTAATGGAAAAACAGRGCATTATTTTATGCAGTCAACTGTGGTGCCTAATAGTTTTTTTCTTTTTATAATCCAGTGTTTTTTCTCCCACACAGTACATTTATTTGATAAAGTAAGGATGATTTTGTTAATTCAAATTTAATGGTGTAGTGCAAAAAGAGGAACTTGTTCACTGCAAATGTGCTAGCCAGACTGTGATTGTGAGCATAACCCTCTGGGTTCCACATCACTGTAGTCCAATGTAAATATGTCCTGCTGCTGCTGCTAAAAAAATACAAATGGAAATAAAAAAAAAATCTTTTAAGAGAATGGGGGTCAAGGTTCATTTTCAGCTAAATTAGTTGCCTGATATGACTCCTGGCATGGCCTCATGACCTTTGGAGTGCCAGTGCCAAYGCAAGGAAGAGTGAGAAGGAACATTTGATTCACAGACTCACAGATTCACAGAATATTTAAGGTTGGAAGGGACCTCTAGAGATCATCTAGTCCAACCTTCCTGCTCAAGCAGGCACACCTACAGCATGTGGCACAGGGTGGCATCCAGGCGGGTTTTGAAGACCTCCAGAGTAGGAGACTCCACAACCCCCCTGGGCAGCCTGTTCCAGTGCTCTGTCACCCTAACAGTAAAGAAGTTGCTCCTCACCTGGAGACGGAACTTCTTGTGCTTCAGCTTGTGGCCATTACCCCTCGTCCTATCGCTGGCCAAAATAAAAGAATGCAATGATAAAAGAAAGGAAAGAGGAACTCTTTTTTTTTTTTTTTTTTTTTTTTGCTAGAGATTGTAATTATGTTGTATTAAGCAAGCTGGATTAAAAAAAAAATAAAAAAAAAGTAAGATAAGTATATCTTGGATGTCCCAATTTTTTTATCTTCTTTTCTCAGAATCTTGAAGTATGTAACATCTTTTTTTATTATTATTATTTGGTCAAAAATTTATTTACTCTCCTTTTTAACCAAATTATGCTGCCTATTTTTTCACAAACTTTCTGTCTGACAGTATGTGAAAATTAAGGCTGCCATCTCAGTGTACATTCTCAGGTTCTACTTGCTTCCCCAGAAATAACAGACAAATAGCTATATCGCTAGCAAGTTGCAGTTTGGTCCAAACAAGGAGTTTKCAGTTTGGTCTCACTGTAAGGAGCAAATCTCACTACTCTACATAGTTAAGAAAGGGTTATCGTGATCTCTCATGGGATCACAGGATCGTAATGAGTCTAACATTATACTAATGACCCAAATCCTACTATTTCAACCGATACATATATGCTAAAAAAKGCTGTAAATTTTATACATTTACATATACATATGAGTATGTATGTATGAAGTAGAGAAAGCATACTACATGATGTTGTTTGGAAGGTTGCAGGAAARTGTTTTTCTAAAGATTGTATAAATAATGCATACTCCCATAAAGACAGAGTAAACATACAACTTACAGTCAAGTCTTTCCTGACTCATGATTTCATAACCGTATAATCTTAATGTTTTATTAAGGTGTTCTACTGCATTTAATATGTCATCTTGTGTACTAATAGGTCACTGCATTACATGTTCAGTGAACCAGACACTTAGTTATTTGCAGATTCAATAACTAATAAACACACTTTTGACCTGCTTTCCTTCAGGCGATCTGATTAGACCTATGTTGGAAAGCATCCAGCTTGATTATGGGCTTGTACTGATATTTTAGCAGTGGGATAGATTACTCATTTTAGTGGATACTGGAGCTTGCAAAATTGGTGATTGCAAAGATCAGCAATAATAATTCTTAACCATAGTTTCTTCATAATCCCACTGCCGCKATGGTTACAAGACTAAAACTACTGTATTCAACATTTTACCTGGACCAGGCAGCTGATGGTTTTTAATTTCACTTCAGCAAGCTTGGCAAATAGCCATGAAGTCACAGTTAAGAGAATATTTGATGCGCTGCACATTAGTTTGTTTTATAATCCAATAGTTCATCTATATACAATCATGCAGCTTCTTCTTTTGACAAGATCACTGCTTTCTTTGAGTGAACACTGCATTTTATTTTAAATAGAGTAAATACTTTTATGAGTAGATTATTTCAGAATATACTTTAAAATCCTGAAAAACAATACATTCACTGAATGTGGTCCATATCTGATCGAAAGAGTAATAGTGATTAGATTCGAAAAGAGATCAAAAYGAAATGAAACAGAAATCCCTTGATTGATGAGTCTCCTCTATTTTGACTGATCAATTTATTAGTCCTGTTGGAATAYTTTTATAATTTTGGATGAGATTTGAATAATGCATATATGCAATACCTATGTGCATTCTTTCTGTGCATGTGTGATCATGTGTTTATATATACATTGTCTTCTTTTGCTTCACGGTGATGTTAATCTTAACCTTGAAATAAGACTACTCAAAAGGAGATCAGTTTTAGCTGATGTTATGTTATGAAACATAACATGAAACATATGTTTATGTTATGAAAGATTCAGTTCCTTATTGGTGTGTGAAGTTTCAAAATTGCATGAATATAGGCACTCTGGCTGACCTTGAACAGTGGTTTCCTTTTACCCACAGGTATACATCCAGAATTTGCCCTTCTTCTTTTCTTTTTTTGTTCATTGTAGCCAGATTTTCTTCAAGGAGGTCTTCTTTCCTATGCCACAGGAAATGATAGGCAATTTTCAAATAACTATATCTAGATCTGTAAACCATGACAAATTCCTAGAAATTGCTAAAAGTAAATAAAGAAAGTTCTGGTGAAGGAGTCAACATTGATGTATGGAGGTCCATTGCATCTAACCTGTATCTGTACAAGAAACATCTCTCATTTTCAGGACTGTAAAAATTAATATATTGGTTAGGCAATTTTCTGAAACTTTCCAGTTTGGAACATCTATATTGTGACATGAATATATCTAGAAATTCTTTTGTGAAGATCGAAACTAGGTATTTGTTTGGCATTAACGCATATTCTTTTTTCCTCGAAAGCCAATAGAATGAAGAAAGAAATGAAGATTGTCTCTCATAAGCAATTAATTTACAAAATGGTTTAAAAATACTAGCTCTGTCTTGGAGAGTTATTGAAATTGTCCATGAACACCTTTCTAAAATATTTTTGAATGGCTATGTATTAAAAATACATRTATATTCTGGGGAATTTACTATCTTTACTAAATAGTAATTAAAAGATGGGTGTCATAGAGAGGCAGTCCCAGTAACTGAGGCAAAGAAAGCCATACAAATGATGATGTTTACTTCAGAGACATTCATTTTATTCTTGTGTTAAAAAGTATTAACTGACAATTCTGTGCTGCTGTAACCTTGCCTGGAAGACTAACCAAATTAGCAGTTAGATTGTACCCTTCAGACAGCAGTTGTATAAAGAGGGAAGAGCTAATGAGACCTTTCTTGATTCTCTTTGCACCTGCATTTATTCAACTTTGTCTGTGATTCCAGTCCAAAGGGAAGTTCACGTCTGTCAAAATGCTTCCTTGAATAAGAGCTGGGGAGGAAAGGTCATAGCCAGATGTTAATTATTTTTCAGTGGCATCTGAGCTAGGTAATGAAAAACACACATTGAAAATCTTTCCTAAAGAAGCAAAATAACTTTATTCCTAGATAACAGTGGGAAAACATGTGGAATTTCCCTTCACTCCTCTCTTCTTTCTCTGTTATCTTGGTATGAACCAGCTTTTTTTAATAACCAGAAGAATGGCTCTGTATTGCTCCAAATCAGCATTTCTCTAATGTGTTGTTAGAAAGTAAAGGTACTAAACAGGCTTTGATCTAATGATAAAATCAGAGTTGCCAGAAGGTTTTTTTTTTTTTTTTTTCTCTCCTCCACCCCCAAGCTTCCCATTTTTCTCTTTGGTAGAAGCACTACACTAAAAATGATCCTCACCCATGTTGCAGAAACATATGTAAGAGTTAGGCAGCTCCTCATTTTTCCAGGGGTGCCATTTGTTTTCTATGAATGCACAAATATTTTAAGGCTGTAGTCAGATGGACTATAATTGCTGAACATGGCTATAAGGAGTATATTTCAGTATGCTTGGATTTTCATGTCTAGCACCCATTAAGGCTCACTTATGGAAGTGAGTAAATAACACACTGTTTTTCATCGGTGACTATTTCTGTGGCATTTATGGGTGTAGTAGAGAGATGAAGCACTTAAATGTTTTTCTGAAGCTCTAATAATTAGGTGTTAAGCACTTTGTGGCATCGTATGAATGTTTAAAAAGCAGAGAGCAGTTGTTTGTGCTGTCACACCAAAGCTCTTAGCACTGCAACTACTCTTGCTTTGTGTAACAATACTGAACACTTACTTTTCTTTATTCTCAAAGACAGTGATTATTTTTCTTCCCAATTTTTCAGTTGCCTAGTTGCTTCTATGCTACACGCTATTTCTAATGTGTTTATTTCAGTATGTACAGTATAATTTCCATATGGTTCTGCTTTTGGTGGCAGTATGACTCACTGATAATGATAGGTGAAGGAAAAGACCTTTGAATGTGCCCTCCTTTTTCTAAAACTGTGGAGAAGTTAAATCAAGCTATTATTTTCTTACAAATGTTTAACATATAAATATAAATATGTAAGAAGTGATTTTTATAACAATTTTGCGACTATATATAGTTCATAGAATATAAGTGAAAAGACAGAATAATGAAGATATATTTTGAGAGACAGTTTTGGCCACCAGGCAGAAGAGGATAAACAAGCAGATCASTTTACTCAGTTATGAACTCAGTGATCTTATTAGGCAGGTTTACAAGGTGAGATGTCTTTTGTTAGACCAAGTGATGCAACTGCAGAAAACAAAAGCTGCCAGGCAGGAAAGCTATGCTTCAGGTGTACGTGCATATCTGTGTTACACATTTATAAAGTCTGTAGCAGGGGTTGGTATGGAAAAGCAGCTCTGTTTTCTCCAGTTATTTTATCTACTATAATAAACACAATACCTCTCTCTACAAGGCCTGGCTGTGTTCTATCCTTAGACAATCATAGCTTCAATAATATGACTTGTATTGGTTGTATTGCTGGGACTAATGCTGTATTTAAACAAAAGCCAGTTCAGGAACTTCCAAGGGGAACTGTTCATTTCCTTCAAACTTTTTTTTTTTTTTTTTTGGAAAAGGTATTAGAAAAAGTATTAGAAACAGTATAAGTATTTAGGAAAAAGTAGCACAGTATAGTGAGCCACCAAACCATAAATAAAAGAAGAATCTAATATCTAGCCTAATTACATACCCAAATAGCCACCTGACCCTTGCTCTGTCCTTTTTCAAAGTTGTTGCTCTTTTTTTTTAAGTGAGATGCTATGACCTCCTAGAGTATTGACTAGGGAGTTTGAGAAATAAACAGTAGAGTGACTGGGACACAGGCAAATGCTACAGGATCAGGCATTCAGGCATCTCTGTTTATGTAGAATCTGGTTACTAATGAGCATGGGAAGAGGCAGTATCTTGGCTATAAAATTTTTTTGCTTAGTCACACTTTCAAAACATTGATAGCAGGTCTCTGACCCATCATATTCTCTTTCTCTCCCTTTATGTTGTCTCTTTCTCCACTATTTTTTTTAACTGCATTCGCAGTATTTTTTTTTTCTGGAATGGCACAACTTGAGCTTTATAGTGTACCTTGTATTTCTATCTACAGTAATAAGTTAAAAGGTGATTCTTCTATGAAGTGTACTACCAAAGAGTGATAGAAATATTCATTACTCACTTTATGTGTTAATAGGATCTTATTTCTGCAAGTGTATTTAAATACTTTTAAATATTGAATAGTTTTATTTACTGTGCTGCTATTCACTTTTCATTTAATATTACTATTTTCCAATATAACCATGAACAAAGCATTGTTACTGCAATTCCAATATGAAAATATTATTTGCATTCAGTTTGCCATAGATTTTTAAAACAACATTAAATATCACTACAAATTGTAAGCATTGTGCAGCACTATGAGGAGCCTGGAATGACTGCATTTGCACTAACAAGATGCAAATTGTGTTTAAAGTCAATTTGATATCGTCAGTTCTTTGTTGTGTGAAGCACAGCTGCAGAAAGAAATCGGCCTGCTTAGACTGACACTGGTGAACACAGTACACATGAGTCTAGTATAGCTATCTCTCAGTTGATGTTTGCAATCCTTCTTAAGCACAAACTGGACCTAAGGGAGTTGCTCACATGTCTCCCAATAGCATCTTCCAAGTAGGGATCATTATGTTAGCAATGGGCTGAACCCAATCTGGCTGCTGTGCAGCTCTCCAGTGAAGAGTTCCAAGTGCAGCGAATTACAATGCCAGAGCTTTTACTGCACGACTCGCCCTTCTGAAAATGGTGCATGGAGATTATTTTGGCCTAGCACAATTTAATAACATGGTCTCTATCCAATGTAAAATAAGTTAAATGGCACCTAGCACCCAGTTTAACTAGAAAATGGCATAGCTTCTTCCGTATAGCTCTGTGGCCAAGCTGATCAGCTGGTCAGCTAAGTATTGCTATTGGAAAACAGTTATCTGCAACACAAATACCTCACATAAACAATTTAGAGACACTGTTAGTATGCTTAGCAGAAGGGAAGTGTGTACTGAGGTAGAGTTAGTTAATAAGAGTCACAGAAAACATGTTAAAGATAAGCTAACTCTGAAAACATAATGAAGCCTTTCAAAAGTATCTGGAATGTACCAAAAATATATCATCACTTTTAATGTGCTACTTGGTTTAGGTGTTGCGAATTAAGGCTCCAGGCCTGCAGCTTTCTGTGTTTGGATCCAGGCATATGACTTCCATGATATTCCCATCAGGCTGAAATTGGACAAGTGATATTTCAGACATATGATCTGTTAGATGATATTACCCGTTTCCCTTTGAATGTAAAACTGGATTGTGGTGTCGGCTGTTCCAAGGAATCGCACTAGACAATGTGGCAGTGAACAAATATCCACTTTAATGCTGTAACTCTTCCCTTTTATCCTGTAACACCTGACCGGACCACACCCCGTACTCGCAACAGTCCAATCACCAGAAGGCAGCATGTTGCATCTTGACATTTACGGTCCTCCACGGGTCTTCCTTCTATCCCTCTGGTGGCTTTATGGGTGGCTCCTTCACTTCCCTGTTCCTCACTCTCTGGGTGCCTCCTTTTGCACCCCCCCCCCCACACTTCTCAGTTTAACTCTTTCCCTGACAATGGATGTTACAGAGGGAAGCAGGTTCATCTTCTGCTGCCTGTTTTATAGGAATCTGTCTAAATTTAGATTGTGTGTTGAAATTTTCTTGTTCCTAATCTTGAAGCTAAGGTGCGTGATGGGAAACTGTGACTTCATTCACTCGTTCCACCAGTATATGAGAAAGAGCCATCTAGCCTCCTTTGAACTGAGTGTCTCATAATACAGAAAAAGCAGCAACTATTTTCATGAAATTTCTATATGTATTGCTTGGCATATGCAGTCACAAGCAGTAGAAAATAGCAAATATTCTGAGTCCTTTATCAGGATGACCTTTAGTACTCTTATATTGAAAGCTTGATTCATAACCCTTGGAAGAACTTGTTACATTGCATCTGGTCATCTGTTCATAAAGCTTAGCTAAGAAAACCTTAGCACAGAAATCTTTAGTGGTTCCATCTTGCTAAAATTAATAGCTTCCTAATTACACATTTGCTCAATCAGTGCTGCATTGTAAAAACAAGCTGATTATATATATTTTGTTAATAGCAGATCATCATGGGTTGTTGGGCAAATACTCTATTTAAAGGTCTTTAAAATGCATGCTGTATTGAAGATATGTTAAAAGAAAATTATCATAGTTACAATATGTTATGGTGCATAATACAAAATTATGTAATTATAGATGTTGAATCCAACTCACATTTGCTGTCGACTTCTACCACTTGTGATTTAAAACAAGCATTAAAGAAAACATGAAAGTTAAAAAAACCTTCTCTTTCAAAAACTAAATAAATAAATATTCAAACAAACAAACAGAATCTTATCTCCATTGCCATCCTCTCAGAGGTTAAAGATTATTCTGGTCTTTCTAGGATCTAGCATTCCTATTGGAAGTGGAAAAATCACAAGATAATATTTTCACTATCTTGACTATGAATTTAAAGCAGTTCAGTAAAATTAAATTACACCTGATGTTCTCTAAACTTGATCACTTCAGAAATCAAGTACTTATAAGATGCTTCAGTAATTTAAGTCAGTGTGTATTAGAGAGGATATTTTGAGTTATTTGAGCAGTTCTTTGCTATTTATTTAATTTTTAATTTGAAAACAAATGACACAGATTTTTAGCAGATGTTTATTATTGAATAAATATTAAAAGAAAATGTCCTCATATGTATATTTGAGGGATTTTATTCACTGAAGTGATATGTGAAATGTAGATATGTGATATGTAGATAACTCAAATATAGTTACCGAAAAATTCCTAATAGTATATATGGTACTTGTTATTGTTTTATAGAAATCATTATAGGAAGGAATGATATGTATAGTTGAGGGAAAATATATTTTCATCTATAGCTTGCACAAACTCTTCTCACAAAATCAAATGTTTCAGGCTTTCTTCAATGCAAAGCGATTTTTGAATGTTGTTCTGTGTCTTGCCGAGGTTTGCTTACATCTTGAACTGTATACAGTCTTTCTTCATCTCAAAGAGAATAATTAGAACAATAAAATGTTTACAGAAGAGCAACAAAGATTTTCAAGATGTGAATTGACAATATGGTGGAATTCTTCTGCCTAAGGAAAAAATAGTGAAGATTTATAAAATCATTGAAGACATGAAGATAGAAGACTGGGAGATTTCTTATCTTTCCATATAGGCTCAAAGAAAAAGCTAGTAAGCTCTAGTAGCATAGCGAGTAGAAGAAATTGAAGTAGATATACCTAAGAAACTCCTTGCCAAAAGATGTTGTGGTTGTAAAACATTTGCATTTGTTCAAGGAGAGATTGAACGGGTACTTGAAAGAGAGCTCCGATGAGGCTTTCTCGATAGATCCAACTCATCAGTCTCAGGACACCACTTGATGTGAAAACAATGTGAGGCAGAGAGTACTGCCTTCAGCATCTGCAAATTTGCTTGCCTCATCACTGTTCTGCCTTGGGCATCTGCCTATGGTTATAGTTTGCAACAAAACACCAGTTTGGGAAATTATGTGTAAACAGGTAAATATGTCTTTTCCTTTCTTTGTTAATGTTGTTTTTCTTTTTCTTTTTTTTTTTTTTTATCTTAGAAATACTTTTTTTTTAAAGGGCAAATCATTTTGAAGAAGATAATAACATTCTTTTGTTAAGGGGAAAATGATCTATGCAGCTGCTGTATGTCTTCAATTTTTAGGGAAATGTACAAAGTCACAAAGGCTAATGGAAAACCCAGCATATCTCATTTATAAAGTGCCTTTTTGGAAAAAAAAAAAAAAAAAAAAGAATATGAATTCCATAATTGAAAAGAAAGCTTACAATAAGCTTATGAAAACACACAATGTGAGGTTATCTCACACTACTTTCTTTCTTTTTTTTTCCCTGTTAATATTTTCCATCTTTAGTCTGCTGGCATTAAATGTGATATATGTATCTGTAGGTCTAGCAGAGAAGGCATCTAAATATATAGACATCTAAAAATTTTGTTACAATAAATGAGGTACCTGTAGGACTTCTTGGCCTAAGCCATGCTTAGGCTATCCTTGGTGGACCTTTTATTATTGGAAGCATTTTCTTTTTTTTTTCAATTGCTCAATTACAATTCAATATTTGAATTTTTCTGATTACTAGTGTGATTTCTAAATCTAATCCTTTGTGAAACCACCTGCTTACAGTTATTTAACTTCCATCGCTGACTGTTCTTAAGTTCTTTGTGTGCTTCATTGATAGTGTGTCTAAACTGAAGGATCTGGAAGAATTGCTCATCTTCCATGCACAATTTGAATCCTACTTGCATTATAGCTTTGTATCAGCTGAAGGTCAGGTGCAACTGTTCTCGTTGCATTGTGATTTCTACTTGAAAATAATTRCTATAGAGTACTACAGAGTCCTGCATGGAAATGGCTAGTGTCTAAAAGACAACTCAACACTTTCAAAATTTCTCTAGTACTTTAGGATATGGATTATTTTGGTGTTAAAGCTATTTCTTGGATTATGTTTGTTTAATTTGTTTTTTTACTTTATGTACTATGACATCAATTTAGAAGATAGGACTTCCTCTAAAAAATTGGAATGCTTTAACGTAACAGACCAGCTAGAGTCTGTGCAGTGTTAGGAAGTCACTGATTCAACATTAGTAAGAAAAATATATGACTTTCCACTTGTTGCAACCCTGATATAATTGACTTCTAATGCTAGTGTCCTGCTGATATTATTTGTTACTGTGCATTTTTAGAAGTTTGGTACTAAAAATCACTAGATAATATTGAAGGGTTCTATAAATGATTACGTAGGTCTTCAAATATCCAGCATACAGGACAGATACTTACCAGTCATATTTACATGAAGGATCATGAATGAGCAAAGTCTGTTTATCACATAATGGGAGCTGTAAATAGTAATGCGTGTGTATTTATATGTATGCCCTTTTACACATATAATCTGCCCATTTGCATCTCTTCATGGGATTCAGTTCCAGAATGATAAATGTATAACTGTATATCTTTTCTTTTTTTTTGAACTGAAAACTTTTGCATACTTTTTAACTACTAAGTATATGTTGCAAAAAAGTGTTAAAAAACCCTGAAGCTTATGTAATCTAAAAACGGACATACATTTTGCATACCAAGTTTTAGTGCAAAGTAAAACTTCATGGATAGATTAAGTATCACTGAAAAATTAGGATTATAATGGTACCGGTATTCTAAGTACAACAGTACAAAGAGTGACCAATTACTATACAGTTTTACTACTTCACTGCAAAGGCAATGTTATAAAACTATCTAATTTGAAAATGCAAGGCAGATTATTATGAATCTAAATGCAGCTTTTGGATAATGTTGTAAGTTTTAAAGTCCTTTTCTTAATTGTGATAATTTAGAACAAATTAGAGGGCCATTACAGTGCCATTAGAGGGCCATAGTATAGTCATTCACAAAGTTTTTAAAGTACTAAATCAAGTACACTAAATAATTCTGCTGAGTATGACCTTTTGTAAACTATTGTATTTGCTTGAGAACATGACACATGGTAAGTCTGAAATTATTGTTTTAAACTCACTTAATTAACAGCAAAGCACTTTAAAAAGAAGGCCTACCTTCTTTTTTCTCTCTCTTCAATGTCTGTAGCCTTATAAACAAATTGCAATAAACAATACATAAGGTAGTACTTAAGAGGTACATAGTGCAAAGTATATTTGCATAATTATAGGGAAATGAATGCCTTTAAGATTTTAAGGAGGAGTAGTACCATGTAATTGTCAACTATTCATCAATCTTCAGAATATTAATTATGAAACTCTTTTCTTCCAGCCATGATTGTTTTATGTAACCAAAGGTAAAACAGATCTGTTGTTGCTCTTGCTGTTGTTTTCCAATGGTATTTCTGAGTGTCAAGGAAGGTTTTCTACTACAACAAAGGGGAATGAGAGGAGAAGATGGAATAAACACTTTTACAAGTGCTGTTGTCATGCATATCAAGACACTCAAAGAAAATTGCTCAATTCAAGTTTATAATACCCTAACAGAACACATTATTGTCGGAATACTTTGAAACTCAAATGAAAATGTAATGCTGAAAAGTGGTTGAACTAAAGAAGAGAAAATATAAGAAAAAATGCTCATGTTCAGCACCTTTTTGTGTGGACTTATCTGGGGTAGACAGATGGAAAAGAAAGAGAGAATTGGAATACTTAGCCCCCTCAGTTTATGACTCTTAGTTCTTTTGTAATTTGTGGTGTTCAGTAAGCCTGAACAAATCTCCATACCTGACTGGGCTGGATAACCACCCTAAATTTAATACAGCCTGAGAGATTCATATTGAGCAGAAAAAAAAAAAAAAAAAAGCATTTAGATGCACAAAAATGGTCACTATTAAAATTTTTAATACTAATTTGATGCGTGCATCTTCAAAATCTTGTGCTGGAGATTTCATATCTGCCTGCCTCATGCAAAAGTTTCAGATATTCTAGGGCATCTAAATGGTATTTTTTTTTCTGTTTAGGCTACTGAACACCAGCAGATGTGCAGAAACTATCTATGAATAGTAAATTCAGCCTGCTGAATGTATCTACTGGCCAAGTAGCCCAAATGCAGGATGACATATCAATGGGTATGTTACCTATGATAGATCATACTGTATGTTATTCCAAGGTTTTTGTAATGCACTTCCTGACACTAAAAATACAATACAATACAATACAATACAATACAATACAATACAATACAATACAATAGCATGCCATAGCTGCATCTGAAATTTGGCCTATCATGTTCAGTTGCTGACTACAGTTACAGATGATATAATGACACTTTGAATAACATTATTATTAATATTTCAACAATAAAACTACTGTTAATATAACATTACTATAAAACAACAAATTTATTTGTATAACTTCCTAAAGTTGGTACTTTAGGTACTTAAAGTATAGTAATCTTAGTGTTCATCCCATGAAAATCTTCCTCTTTATTGACGTAAACTTGTTTATTTGCAGGAGTGATATTCTAAACTCAAGTCTCTATTCTGACTGCTGAAAATGCCAATGAAGCTGCTAAGAAGAAAAAAAAGGAAGTAAGATGATAACACAATCATCTTCTAGCATGACAGACTGATGAGGTGATGGTAACTAAGCAGATATCCCATTGTAACCAGGCAGATATCCCCCCCCCAAAAAAGTAGAGGGAACAAATAGACTGTAGTACTGTTGTAATTGCAGACCATATGAATGTTACCCTCCTGAGGAGGCTGATTCCACTAAACAGCTGTAGGAGGGGAACTGTGAGTTCTCTGGAAGTTTAAGGGTTTGTTTGTTTGTTTGTTTGTTTGTTTATGGATTGAAAATTACTAAATGAACAGACATGGGTGGAAACCAAAAAAAAGTCAGATATATCTTTACAGCCCAAGAAATATAAAGATTCAGCGATACTAATATAGTCCAGAATTAAAATTGTAACATAAGAAACTGCTTGCTTACTTCAATCTTCTCATTCCATAATCTTCCACAGCAGAATTTTTGCAATAATAATATTAAATGCCTATTAAATTTAAATAATAAATTAAAATACCTGCCTAGTCATTTGAGTGATAGATCTGCAGACCATGAATTTAACTAGTTCATTTTTGAACTGGCTGATAACATCTGCCTCACATTCTACCTGTGACAAAAATTTACAGAAGTTCAGTACCGTATGAAAAAGTACTTAAACCTGCTTTAAATGTGCTTGAAAGTGTTCTCCTAGTACTTTTATTGACTGCTGTCTACTTCTTGCCATGTACTGAGGCATTTGTTGAGGAAGAGCCACTTTTTGCACAGTGCCAGAGGAATGCTGTAATCACAACCCATATCTGCTGAATGCTGGTTATTTTTTGAATAAGTGAGCAGATGGGAGGGCAAATAGGTCTTCCAATTTACCAAAACACTTCAAAGCACAATATATGTCATGTCACCCATGGGGTGACTTTATTATCAGCAGAAATAGGATACATAAAATCTGATATATCCAATGCAATTAAAAAAATGCAGTTAATCAAGATTTGTTTAGACTTTGCACATCACCATAGGGAAGTCTTCTTGTATTGTTTTCCAGGTACTTGTACTGTTCCATGGTACATTTAAATCAGAACCTTTTTTATTATTGTTTTCTACTCTTTTTCACTCTTGGTGGCCATTCTGTAGAAGCTCCAAGGTTCACAGAACGCTTAAGGTTGGAAGGGACCTCAGAGGTCATCTAGTCCAACTCCCCAGTTCACGCAGGGTCACCTAGAGCACATGGCACAGGGCTGCATCCAAGAGGGTTTTAAAGATCTCCAAAGAAGGAGACTCCACAACCTCTCTGGGCAGCTCTGTCACCCTCACTGTCAAAAAGTATTTTCTTAAGTTCCTGTGGAACTTTTGGTGCCTCAGCTTGAAGCCATTTCCTCTAGTCCTATCGCTGGCCACCACTGAGAAGAGGCCAGTCCCCTCCTCCTCACTGCCTCCCTTGAGGTATTTATACACACTGATCAGGTCCCCCCTCAGCCTCCTCTTCTCCAGGCTGAACAGGCCCAGCTCCCTCAGCCTTTGCTCATAGGGCAGATATTCCAGGCCCCTGATCATCCTGGTAGCCCTGCGCTGGATTCTCTCCAGCAGCTCCACATCACTCTTGTACTGGGGAGCCCAGAACTGGACGCAGTACTCCAGATGTGGCCTTACCAGGGGCCACATAGGGGGACGATCACCTCCCTCGACCTGCTGGAGACGCTCTTCTTAATGCACGCCAGGATCCCGTTGGCCTTCTTGGCCACCAGGGCACACTGCTGTCTCATGGTCATCATGTCATCCACCACGACACCGAGGTGCCCTCTCTGCGAGGTTGCTCTCCATCTGGTCAACGCCTAATCTGTACTGGTATCCAGGCTTATTCCTCCCCAAGTGCAGGACCCTGTACTTGCCCCTGTTGAACTTCATGAGGTTTCTCACTGCCCGGTCGTCTAGTCTGTCCAGGTCCCTCTGGATGGCAGCACAGCCCTCAAGGCTATCAGCTGCTCCTCCCAGTTCGGTATCATTGGCAAACTTGCTGAGGGAGCACTCCATGCCTTCCTCCAGGTCGTTAATGAGTAAGTTGAACAGGACTGGACCGAGGACCGACCCCTGGGGGACACTCCTAACTACAGGCCTCCAACTAGACTCCGTGCCACTGACTACCACTCTCTGCACCCTGCCACTGAGCCAATTCCTAATCGACCTCCCCGTCCACTCATCTATCCCACACCTTCGGAGCTTGCCCACGAGGATGCTGTGAGGGACGGTGTCMAAAGCCTTGCTCAAGTCCASATAGATGAYATCCAYCGCTCTGCCCTCATCTATCCAGCTAGTCACTCCTTCACAGAAGGCGATCAGGTTAGTGAAGCATGATTTCCCCTTGGTGAATCCATGCTGCCTACTCCTGAGCACCTTCTTCTCCTCCACGTGTCTGGAGACAGCAGCCAGGATGAGCTGCTCCATCACTTTTCCGGGGATGGAGGTGAGGCTCACTGGACTGTGTTTGCCCGGGTCCTCCTTCTTGCCTTTTTTGAAGAACGGAGTGATGGCTTTCTTCCAGTCCTCCGGCACCTCCCCTGTTCTCCAGGACCTTCCAATGATGATGGCGAGTRKCTTGGCTATGACATCCGCCMRTTCCYGCAACACTCTGGGGTGCATCCCATCAGGGCCCATGGATTTGTGGGTGTCGAGTTTCCTTAGGTGCTCTCTGACCCACTCTTCCTCTACCGAGGGCAAGCCTTCCTCCCTCTGGCTCTCTTCGTGTGTCCCTAGGGCCYRGGATTCTAGAGGGCTGCCCCTGACAAACACCGAAGCAAAGGCAGCATTCAGCAGCTCTGCTTTGTCCGTGTTTTTCGTGACCAGGGTACCCACCCCATTCACTAGTGGTCCCACATTCTCCCTGACTTTCCTTTTGTTGTTAATATATTTGAAGAAGTTTTTCTTCTTACTCTCAATATCCCTTGCTAGATTTAATTCCAATTGTGCCTTAGCGTTCCTTGTAGCATCCCTGCATTCCCTGACAACGTTCCTGTATTTATCCCAAGGGGCCTGTCCTTTCTTCCACATTCTGTATACTGCTTTCTTCTGTTGGAATTTTGCCAGGAGCTCCCTGCTCATCCACACAGGTCTCCTGCCCCCTCTGCCTGACTTCCTACGCACAGGGATCCACTGTTGTTGAGCATGGAGGAAATGCCGCTTGAAAACTAACCAGCTCTCCTGGGCCCCTCTTCCTTCTGGAGTCCTAGCCCATGGGATCTTTCCCAGTAGGTCTCTGAAGAGGCTAAAGTTGGCCCTCCTGAAGTCCAGGGTGGCAAGGCTACTAACTGCCCTGCCTCCTCCTTGTTGGATCCTGAACTCCACCAGCTCGTGATCAGTGCAGCCAAGGCTGCCCCCCACCTTCACATCTTCAACCAGGCCCTCTCTGTTTGTCAGTACGAGGTCCAGCAGCCCACCTTTCCTCGTCGGCTCCTCCACAACCTGCGTCAAAAAGTTGTCATCGACGCACTGTAAAAACTTCCAAGACCATTTGTGCCTATCTGTGCTATCTTTCCAGCTTATGTCGGGGTAGTTAAAATCCCCCATGAGAACCAGAACAATGTTCCATGGACAACTTATTTCTCCACTCAATTCAAGAGCTTTATCATACTCACAATAGATGGTGAAATGTTCGTCACATTTCAAACTACTTGCATTTTTCACAGAATCACAGAATGATTGAGATTGGAAGGGACTTTTAGAGATGATCCAGGCCAACTCCTCCCTGCTTAAGCAGGGACACCTAGAACGCATGGCACAGGGTCAAATTCAGGCGAGTGTGGAGGATCTCCAGAGAAGGAGGCTCCACAACCTCCCTGGGCAGCCTGTTCCATGTCTCTGTCACCCTCGTATTAAAAATGTTCTTCCTCATATGGAGATGGAAACTCCTGTGTTTCAGTTTGTACCCATTATTGCTTGTATCGTCACTGACCACCACCAAGAAGAGTTTGGCCCTATCCTCTTTACATTCTGCCCTCAGGTAGTTACATCAAATCTCTTCTCAGTCTTTTCTTCTCTAAGCTAAACAGGCCCATCTCGCTTAGTCTTTCCTCATATGAGAGATTCTCCAGTCCATTTATCGTCTTTGTTACTCTACGCTGGACCCTCTCTAGAAGTTCCATGTCCCTCTTGTACTGGATACTTGTGCATTTTTGACTGACTTCATGATTTTGTGAGCTTCAATCATGTCATCCCAGCCATTTCTTCTCCAAAACTGGAAATTCTCTACTTCTAATATTTCATAAGACACCTATTCCATTCCTATGATCTTGTTTCTTGACTACTTCAGTACTTTTCTTATTCTACTGTGGCCTTTTTGAAATACAAATTTCAGCAGTGCATAGAATACTCAAGGCACAGGTGTACGCAAGTTTTACATATGAGTAAAATATATTAATATAGCACACCCTGATTTTTGTTGTTGTTGTTGTTGTTCTTTTTTGACTGTCAATGCCAATTGTGCCAATGATTTAAGAGCACCAACAATTTTCTCATATTTCCTTAGCATAAACATGGTATGCTGTTAACTGAAGAACTTCCAGTACTAAATTGGAAATTTGCTATTCACACACTTTTCTTGGTTGCTTATGATATTTAATAGAACTGATACCAGCAGCAGTGGCTGGAAAATCTCACTGATGACTCCTCTCTATACTTTGTTCCCCGTCCTTTAACCATCTTTCAGTTCATAAAAGAACCTTTCTTCCTGTTCTCTGGCAAAGCCTTTGGTCTAAAACTTTGTCAAAGGCTATTTGAAAATATTTGGAAGGTAAGTGAAAGAAAGAGGAAAGTTATGTGAGCAATGGGAAAATAAGGGAACTTTACAGAGTCAAGAAAATGAGAACTACACATATAATATACTCCACAACAGCTGTTGCAAACTTGCAAAGAATATACTGCTAGATTATTTTAAATATCAAAAACTGCAATTTATATAATTTAAGATAATTTGAAATAAAGGAACAATCCTAATAGACTGTGAAATATATCAGTGTATTTACCTAAAAAAAAATCTGATTTTTAATGCTTGGATATTTTATTTGATAGGATTAATTCATTATACAAATATGGAATGACCAGTATTTTATTATAATTTGATTAACGTCATTTATTTCAATTTCAGAGAAACAAACCAAACCAACCAACCAACCAAACAAACAAAAAAAAAACAATTAAACAGCAGTTGCTGAAATCAAGTGTTATTTGACTGAATTACAAAGAGATTATATGGTGTTGCACAGAATATGAATTTAATCAGAAGCAAAATGACTTACAATGAATAGCTAACTGTAGTTATTTCAGATATTAAGCATGGTATTAAAACAAAATGTGAGGTAAAATGCAAAGAGGAATTTAATGCCATCCAGCCAACTATATAGGTGTCTGTCACCACAATTATATCTTTTCATTCAAATGATTATTGAAATTCTGCATTTCTGAAATCAAATTACTGTAAGGCATATGAGAAGATTTTCTYTCTTTTGGCTGTCTTGATATCCTAAAATCACCCTTAAATCTGCTCAGAATTCCTTTGTAAATCCTGCCCTCATGATCAGTTCAGAAATCATTCAGAACATCAGAACATTCAGAACATCATTACTTATTGGGACTCCCTGAAACATATCACTTGTTATGGATAGTAGTAACCCTCTCAGGCTTAGAAGTTAAAGTCATTGCCAAGTATGTGAAACTCCTTTCTCTGTTATCCTGAGGTGGGCATAGTCTACTTAAAAATTACCCTATATCTCAATGAGACATACATTCATGTTAGCGAGCTGTATGGAAGAAGGGAAGTTGATCCCTCCTTTCTCTTTTTCCACTCAGAACAGCCAAACCAGTGCTTTGATTTTTCTCATGGAGTGTTGCAGCCAGAAGTAGATCCTTTACTCTCTTCTTGTTCACAATTTGACTCTTTCAAATTACCTGCCTTCAGGAGAAGTGTAAAGTATTCTGAAACTATCTTAATTTATCCCTTCAAACTAAGAAATGTGAATATGACTCTTGGTTAAAAAAAGGGATTGTCAGTCTTCTTCCTATGACCTTAAAATAAAATACTCATGCAATTTTCTGTACTCACAAGAATACCTTAGGTGGCCAAGGGTAAATTTTTATCTCTGAATCCCATTCCTGCCAGTATAACTATACTAACAAATAGTGCCAAGAGGTAAGTTCAGATATTGGATTCTATCATTTGTAGTCATTCCCTGGTTGCTTTCAGATCCATCCAAGACATCCAAGACAAGTCAGTTTTGGAGAGGACTGGAGACATTGTCCTCTGTCTAAACAAGCACTACTATGTAAATTTGTGCATTGTCAATTCTCTACTAGCTAAATAAACAGATTTTTCCTATTGAACTGCCTATCATTCCCATAATTGCACGTTCCCATAATTTTATTTTTGAATGGCACTTTCAGCTAAGGAACCTAATTTTGATTCCTCCCCTTTATAGAATTGCAAAAAAAAAAAAAAAAAAAAAAAAAAAAAAAGTAACCGCTTTCTCAATTTAGCCCTTCTTCCAAATTTTCAAATTTACTGTATAGGCTAACTGTTATTCACATAACTTTAAACATCTGCTCCTTGCACAGTTTGGAAGCTAAAAAGGCTGAATTAGTTAAAATTTTCCTAAGACAATATGAATGACACTAGAAAGGAGGGGAATGGTATAGGGATGAATAGGTATTTCAAATAGCCATTTGCCATTTGATGTGACAAGTCAAAGTTGGGCAGTTTTCATTTTTTTTTTTTTATTTATATTTGCATTAGTAATACAGATTTATCTCTGAGAAGTTTCAGTTCTCTTACCTATACATTCCTTGGTCCTTAGTTGCCATAATACAAAGAAATATATAAAGTCCACATGGAATGCAATGCTGTGAAGTCCACATGCATCATGCAATATCATCATTTTATAACTTTTCTTTATCATGTGCAGAAATATTTAAAGTTCTGCTTCCTGGAGCTTACATCAAGTTACTTTCCTACAAGCTACCTGGCACAGAGTGAACAGCCATTAAAAAAAAAAGTGTGAGAGGTGGAGTTATATTACTCGGAATTTAACTTGTTGATACAAACTCGTTATTTTCACTAACATTCCTATTTAAAAATTAATAAAAGAGACCACATAATGAACCCCACCGAGATTAGTACAGCACCTTTCACTTCTATGAGTATTTTTCCCCAGAATACAGAGTGTAGGCCAAGTGGCAGAAATGGAACTGCTGTTACTTTAGCTCTATAGATAAAATTAAGAAGTCACTGGCCAATTGTGTCAACCATAGTGCTCACACAGTGCTTTTGTTAGTGCTAACTCTAGCAAAAAAAGAGTTTCTATTTTCTTTTTAGTGTATAAAATTGGGTTAAATCCAATTTCTATTAAAAGCTGTCAGACATGAAGCACAAACTCTCAAAGCTTGGTATTGAGCCAAAATAGACAGCTCATCACTTTCTCACTTTCATTACTCATATGAGAAAAAAATACCACAGCTACCCAAATGGAAAAATAAAGCAAGTTACTAGCATGAGAAAACATGTAGCAAATTGTGACAATATGCTGATACAGGAGTAATTTCAAGGTTAAATGCTTCTTGTTATGTAACTTCCATTTTTATTATTTTTAGGCAGTTTTGGTTAGTGCTGGACTATAATTTTAAAACAATATTCTATGAATTTTCTTGCCTGAGATATTAATATAGATCTTCTCAGTCTTCTCAGGTTTAAATTGTTCTGCACTTTCCTTAATACTGGCTCTGCCCTACCCCATCACTGATGAAGTTTATCATTCTACAGAAAGTTTTGGCAGTTCCATGACAGACAGTTACATAGCAGTTGTCCTTTATTCCTAACCTACTTGTTTTATAACTTATGCTTTTCCTTTCTGTCCATATGAAGAAAGCCTCAAAAACTGAATCAGCATTAATAATGAAAGTTTCTGTGTATTCAAAAAATATTGCTGATTCTGTCTTGTCATTTACTATGGAGCAATGAAGATGGAATGAACTTAAAAAAAAATCCATCTGCAGTCTTTTGTCAGCACTCATGATTGATTAGTAAATAGCAAAGACTTCCTTCAAGGAAAAGAAATTCCAAGATTTTCTGGCATTAACTTCGAGTTTTTGGGCACATATTTGTCTAAGATTACACCACAGGATATCCTAATGAATCAGCACACTTGTATCACCTTACTGATTCTTCTCTCCTTCTAATGAAAAATAATATATTCTATTACAGCAGTTCTGACGGTATTCATGGTTGCCAGTGCCAGGAATTTTTAACTTAATATATGTCACGTGGCAACTGTGGTGCTAGCTCTTGTACCTTCAAATGCTTTTACCCCCATGCACCGCAGCACATTTCATCAAAAGGGGTGATGACAATTAGTATAGGTGCCATTATGCCAGGAGACAGTCTGGATTAATTTAAATACTTATTTTGCTAGCTAAGATTAATAAGACAATAGTAACTATAAACAAAAATATAGTAATAAATTATAGCAATAATGACTAAAGTAATGCTACTGAACAAAAACTACCTAAAAACAGAAAAAAAAACCCTCCAAATGCTTACAATAAATGTCCATACATGCATACCCCTCACTCATTACATGACCCATTATATTTGCTAGTTCTCTACAGCTTCTGCCATGGCTGCACCAGTGAAGTATCGATCCCAAACCTATGATTACAGGTGACCCGGTTGGAGAGCACCTGTTTTGGTTCAAGTCATTGACTGTCCTGAGGTTCTATTGACTGTGATCTGGCTGCTGGCACAAGAGACAGCTCATTGCATCCCAGGTCTGGAAAAAGCATGAGCCTCCAATACTTCCTTATACGAGGCAAGCCTTCTGTACTCATATTTGCCTCTGAGAATGTCATAATGCTGGGAGAAGACTGTGTAGACCATGGCAAGAGGTTAATACATTAATAGCTCAAGTTGGAACACATTCTATCATTTAATTTTGGTCCTTGTACACTTGTTCAAATCTCCATTTTGACGGAACTCTGTCTGTCACTCTGTCAGAACTCAGAAGATTATGGATTCTATTACAGTATATAAAGAAGACAGAGATATGAAGCAACCTGACAAACTGCCAACAGACTGTCGTCACCTAGAGGTCAATGGCATTGTGGCTACAATGAATATCCTTATGGCAATATTCAAAGTCTCCATTCTATTTCTTCAGAGAGAATAATATCATTTCTCTTTTGATCCTGTGTGTGGTCTTTTAACATATTGTACTTTTGCCATGTTTTTATAAAAATGTCACTGTAATATAAAAACTCATCAAAATGCTAGCTACCAGAAATAATAAAGAGTGATCAGGATTCTAACAAATTTGATTAGGATTAAATATTTCTTAGAATATTTCCTAATATTAGAGCAAATTAAAAAGCAGTGAGCATTGACCTAAGGTGCAGCCTCTTGAATTATCTATGTGCTCCGTGGGAAGAATGTATCATTGTCAATCAAAATTGTATGAAAACAAGTGAGGAGTTGGGAAATAACATAAACTGACTAACAGTATAAACCAGACCAAAACAATATGTATCTAAGCCAGTGTGAGTTCTTCAAAGAAATTAAAACGATTAGGACAGTGGTACTAGCTCATTGCATGTTAGGTTATGCACACATTTCATTTCACACTATCGAATGTAATTATCACCTACATGGTACAAAATAATGCACTACATCCCCATGGTAAGGTGTTATACAGTAGATGAATTGTGTACAAATTAAAACCTTGATTCTCTTTTCTAAGGAATAAAAAAAGCCCCATTTCATTTAGATTCCAAGTCAAAGAACTGCAAAAAAATGTGTTTCAATAATCAGCTTATGCCCTGATACAGCAAACGGCAGCAGATGCAAAGTTGTGCTTAGCTGGATAGTAATCTTCAGGCCAACAGAAGTATTTCAAGTACTTCCACCTGCCTTCTGAACACAGACCACTATGACAACTTAGTCGCTTCCATATGCTACTTGTGAACTTGTCACTGTCTTTCTAGGTATGTTAATCTGTGAATCGTATTTGACAGCATAAACTTTAGTTATAGACTAAAGTCAGGGATTCAGAATGTATTATAAATTTGATCCTAAGGGTTATCCCAGTGTCTTTCGACACTTTTCATGTATAATATATATATATATATGACGTATGACTCTGTTCTTTTTAATAAAAACATATTCCAATATAATTTTTAGTGTTCTATAAACATCAAGGGATCTTAAGGTGTTGTCCTTGCTCTTTCCTCCTTTTGGTCACTTGAGCAAGTTTTGTCACATTTACATTTTCTTTTTTTTTTTACTCTTTTAGTCATTCTACTTATATCTCATTACATCATCCAGGGAGCTGTTCCTTTTTCTAGCATTTGAAGATTTATCTTAGAGACAGGTAAAAGGAAGCAGCATTTCTTTGTCAATACTCGTGCACTTCTAGTCTGACAGGGCTAGTATTTTAGCATTCTACTGMTTAGATGGCTTAATACCACTGGTAGCAGACTGTGATCATCCTAGTCCTGAACATCTTACTTAAGCATTATTTTGATTATCTTGGATGGGATTTTGGTTTCAAAAGGATTTTTAAATAAAGCTCAATAAATATAGTTTATAAGGATGAGGACCACATTAGGTTTCTGCACAATTAAATATTTTAAAAGTCTTCTATGTGCAAAATACTTTCCTTTTGGGTTTGGAAAGGACAATTTATAGGAATATCAAAGTGTTTAATTTATTTTTATCACTAGTTTTACTTTAGAAAAAAAAGAAAGAATTGAAACTTCACTAAGATTTGATAGCCCACATCATATTAATTCAACAATTATTTTTTAATAAACTAACTGCATATATTGGCAGTGATTTTTCTTTAATTTTATTTTATTTATGCATATATATTTTGCATGACATTTTGTTTGTTTGCTCTTTACAATCACCTCTTTTAAATATAATCTGATTTCCTTGCATTTATGATTTATTTTCAGTAGAATTTTGAAAATTATCATACGTTTTTTATGATTAACCACTTCAACAGCTCTGCTTTCTTGTGCCTATGTTAAATTTTAGGCAGAAAAAAATATTAGTCATCTATAAATATGAAATCCCTTTTCTGTGAAGTGTAGGAAAATTATGATATTCCACTCTTATGTGCTTTACATGTAAAGCAATGTTAATAGAGAAATCTAAAAAAAATAGCAAATGAAGAAAATGTGAATATGGGAATTGAGAATGGAAGCAGGCACATTACATCTTTAATGGAATCACACTTTAAAAGTATTATGAAAATAGCTTTGTGACTTCAACATAAAAAATTTTATGCTATATGAAAATGTATGAAATGTGGAATTTAGGTCTGTGTTTCTAAATGATATCATAAACAACTTAAAAGTCTTTGTAACAACTGAAAAGGTTTTGTGAATTTGCTGTACCTTGTGGTCCTGTAAGTAAGCACCTGTAACATCATTTTATTGCAGTTCTAGAAATTACACAATATCATCAGTCTCCAGAAGAATCCTATAAACCTTGAAGTCCTAAAGGAGACAGAAATGGATGATAATGATCTTTCTACAAAGTTGCACTGAGAATAACAATGAATTAAATATGAAGTACTCTGTTAAACTGGTATTTCTTTTTCTTTTTTTATTTCAGTTACCTATGAAGTTCCATGGCCCTCTGTGCTTTGAGAGGTTCTTTATTCTCCATAAATTCACTTTTCATAGCTCAATACCTTAAAATCACTAAAACATTTCCAGAAGAAAGACAGGAGAAAATACATATATTTTTCTTTTTCAATTTGAAAAGAATAAGAACTGGGGATGAAATTTATCTTTAACAAGAATTAAGAAAATATTGCCTACTTTTGTCCTGTTTCTTTATCCTCATGCTGGGAAATCATGTATGACATTGGAATGACAGGCCTTCTGACTTTAACAGAAAAAAAAAAAAATAGTTTCAAACTGCCAATGCAAAATGCAATAATGCTCTAAAAATAAAAGCTGTATTTCTGGATAAACCTGAACTCTAGAATACATAGTTAGAGCCCTTATTTAATCTTCACTTTATTGAATCAGCATCCTGAGAATAATAAAGACTTCTGATGACATAAAATGTCAGAGCAATGAATAAATAAAATGTATCAAGTTAATGGAAAATAATGCCAGCAAGTCACAAGACTAAGGTGAGCAAAGGAAGAAAATAGTCTCAACCTAATACTGTTTTACATTCTGTCTCTGAAAAAAAAGATATATATATATATATATTCCCATTTCTATTGGAAATAGTATCCAGAACATTGAGTAATAGTAGTAAAATTCCCACATAGACAGTAGTGCAGATATAAGTTTTAGTTCTACTTTTTATTTTTCTTTAAAATAAGCAAAATCTCTCATCATAGACATATAAGAAATCCCTGTTGATCAGAGCCAGTATTGGGAGCCAGTAATCTTTGTAAAATTCATAGTACTGCACAGAAAATTTTGAGTGGGAATTCATTTCTACACCTTCTTAGGAATAATAATAGGAAAACTAACAGATAGGGAATGAAGAGGGATATAAAAATACATACATACATACATACATAAATAAATACATAATTAAGAAAGAAAAAGACTTTTCAATTGTTGCTTGTGTACCAAATATTGTTTGTAACCAAGCTTGTAAATCAGTGAATGGTAACTAATAAATAAAAATAAATGTATCTGCCATTAGTAGCTACTCTTAATAATAATTAGCATCAAATTTACCTATCATTCAACATAAGTTATTTGAATATTCACTTGGTGCAACACAATCTTTTCTAGAAGAACCTTTTATATAATAATTGTAATAATGAAATATTGCATTTTTTTACTAGTTCTGTTAGACTAGTTCTCTCTAGTTGGCAATATAGAAGTAAGAAAATAATCTGATTTAGCTTAAAAATAACCTTTCAGTGAGATTTGTTTTGAACAAATTTTCACCACCTAAAAGGCAGGAGCCTTATGCAAGTCTTTTTAAATTGTTATATATCTGGTAAATACTCTTGTAATCTAATTCAGACCTCTCTAGAAACTTTGTGTAAGATATCCATCTGTAGATAGCTCAAGTCAGGTGAGACTAATCCTACTCCCCCCCAAATTAGTATAATGATCAACTCTTCATTAATGTCAACATTAATCTTTCATAGTCATTACTTTGCTAAAATCATATTCTCTGAAGTAGAACTTGGGTAAATCTAGAGTCAACAAATGGAGAGGGGATGTCAAACTGACAATATGTTTGCTGTTCATACAGTACACTATCATCTTGAGGATCTCTCTAAGAAATGGATGCATGCTAAGCCTTTATCTTCTTATCATGTGTTATGTTTCAGAAACATGCTTCACAGGACCAAACACGGAGGATAAGGTCACATCTCAAAACATAATGAAGAAAATATTAAATGTGATTTGTTCTTTGCAATGAATCAAATATAAACGACAAACTTGGAGCTGGAATCAGGACCAAGTTTATGTCTGTGAAGTCTAAATATTAAAAAATTATTCATCATATTAATAACTCAGAAAAAAAAAAAAAAAAAAAGATTCCTTGAAGATTTTTCCCTGGGTTATCTGACAATTGCTATATTCCTTGATTATCCTGGACAAACCAACATGTCTTTTGTAACTTGAACCTGGTTAATGTACTTAAAAAATCTAAAAACACAGTCATAGAACATAGACTGAAAACTCAGCTATTGTAATCAAACTTATTAAATTATCGAAAAAAGAACCCACAAAACCCTGCACCCTTATAATGCTTATAATGTAAATTAAGATTTTTTTCAAAATACTTTTTTTTTTTAAATTGAAACTAAATCAGATATTGTTTTAGGCATCCTATGTGACAAACACTAAGTTTCTGAATCAGTGAAGGTAATTCCTGCACTTACTTCTCACTTTTCCCAATTTAATTTTCAGCCTTGGTGCTTCAGTTTGATGTCCGCTTCCCCTGTGTATCCTCTAATAAATTCTTCAAGGTAATTCATTTTCAGGTGCTCAGTTCACCTCATCTTAAAATAGATAGCTAAAATAGGCCAAATTAAATAGAAGTCTATACTGCCAACTCAGATGAGGATTTCCATACTGTAGAACAGTGGAGTTCAGTGAGGTGAATCTCCCTTTGGAGTACTATTTTTGGATTGTTCTATAACCTATAGAAGTTTATAATTACTACTGTGTGTGTGTTCATGCATGCTTGTGTGTATGCTTATGCACAGGAGGACTCATATTAATGTCATTGCTGTTCTGATTATATCAATGTCATTGGTGTGCTTTCTTTAAATAAGTAACTAAAATAAATGCAGCTTGTAAAATATTCCGAGTGCTACAGAGAGAGAAAATGGACACATACATAACCTAAATAAATAAATAAATATAAAATTTTGAGGAGTAAGATATGCTAATGCTATTTAACTATTTATCAGTCAGAATGTCAGGAGATTGTGAACTGCTACTGTAGTTTATCTTGCTTCTGACAGAAGGATTTTAAAATTATATAAGGGAGAACTCCAGTTTGTTTTACTTTATTTTTTAATATTCCAATAGTTTTAAAATACTAAAAATGGTGTCTAGGAGACACTGGATTTTTAGCAGCCTAGAGTTCAAGATAGTTCAACAAAATTCATCAGGAATAAAATTACTGAGTCAGAGTCACATTTCTCTTTCACTAACTTACAGTAGAAGAAAATCATCAGAATGGAGCCTAGTGAGAGAGGATGCTTTTGTGCTCAAATTTAGCAACTAACTGGATAAAGGAATACATAAGGCCTAATCTATGTTAGATAGAAAGACAGCTAGAGCTAGAGATGGAAGAGAGAGCTCAGCAGTCTTCGTTTCCTACTGAAAACTCTGTGAAGGAAGAAGGACTAATCAGTGAGGTGTCTACTTTTTATAGCTGTATGAGTAAGCCCAATAATATCCTACATATACCTTTCTGGAAGTCAAAGAAAGTGAAATGTCTTGCCACGGCCATCTTTAAAACATATAGAAATAGTTACTGTCAGGAAGGCAAATTCTATTGTACTTGAACATCCTACCTGCAACGATCTAGATTTTGCTTACAATACTCTTCTAACTCTTACTAAAGGATTCAATACTTTATAAAGAACTGTTTTACAAAAAAAATAATCACTCCTTTGTAGATATTAATTCTTCACAAAGGGGCCTCATGGATGCAGAAATATCAGATAAATCATCATGTTGATCTATTTGTAAAAATAAAATAATAATATTATACACTGGACAGGAAAGCTACATATCATAAATTCATTCATTCATATGTTGTGCAAGATGTTGTGTCTAGTGGATTATAGGGGAAAAAAAAAAAGTCTCTTCATTTTGTTTCCATTGCGGTCTTCCTTGCTGTTATCTCTGTTTGACAAGGTGCGAGCTGTGTTGGACATTTTGCATGATAAAAGAACAGTAAATACTGCTGAACAGCTAGATTGGTGGAGAAAAAGGAAAAGTCTCAAAGTTCCTTCTTTTTCTAGACATTTTCAAAGTTTTTCTCAGAAACACAGTGATGATGTACTTTGTCTTACTATATATTCCTTCTGATGATCAACTGTGTTCTTATTGGATTAGTAATATACAGATCACATTTAATAATGAATTTATATGATTAAAATTCAGAATGAAACTTTGTTAAAATATCAGTATCTAAGACAATGAAAATCTTCCAGCTCTAAAGAAGAGTATCCAGTCATATTTTTTCAGTGACATTTGCAGATACTATGAATATCAAATCTGTTATTCTTTCATTTTTATCTGAAAAAAATCAGAAATCAAATACAATGTGAGAATATACTTTAAAGATAGAAAATCCTCAAAATAATTTCTCAAAAAGTAAGTGAAGACACGTGTAAGTAAAAAGTGTTACACTTGCAATATATAAAGATTATCACAAGGAAAATTCAGCCAGACTGGCTGCATAAAATTGTGTACTGAGTACTTTAGCTCTGTTAGTCTACTCCAAGTTATACAACTCTGAATAAAATCTTGCCCATATTTTACATGTTCTTACCCATATACCCTCATCAGATATTTTATCTCTAATAGCTATATTACACATTATATTCATTAATCTATTAAACAATATGACAAGATTCTCTAGTTCAAGAAACAGAAATCTGGAGCTCAGTTTACATACAGGTGTTTCTCAGTTCCTGTATGCATAAACTCCTCTATGAATAAACTTTTACTGTATGCAGAACAGATATTGAGAAAAATGGAGAACCTATCCTGACATCACATTAATAGAATACAGGGTGTTCAAGGTGTGACATTTCCCTTTTTCCAGAAGATGTTATAAGTTTTCTCCCCCAGTTATGCTTTTTCTCTGGCTTCTAATTTTCTTTCTTTCCTCTTCTTGAAGACTAGACCTTGTTCATATGTAGAGTACCTAACTGCTGCAGATTTAACATGCTGTAAAAGGATAGATGGAATTTGTTCTCATCAAACTTAGTGTCATTTAATTCCTCTTTGTTTCTCAATGAATTTTATAACATCAGTGTATTATTAAAAAGGTAAGCATTCATATCACATGTAATTTCATAAAAAAATATAGAACTGAATTTAGTGTGCTACCTGATACTTTATAGTGGTGTTTTCAACAAAATTCAGAATTCTGGCTAATAGGAGGACTCTTATTTATGGAGTTTGTGAGGAGATCATCTTGAAGGTGATCACACAGCATGTGTGCGACAATCAGGATCAGGCCCCATCAACATGTGTTCATGAAAGGCAGGTCCTGCCTGACCAATCTGATCTCCTTCTATGACCAGATGACTCACTGACTGGATGAGGGAAAGGCTGTGGATTCTTAGTCTACTTAATTTTTAGTCTACCTAGACTTCAGTAAAGCCTTTGATGCAGTATTCTGACATATATACTTGGCACAATATATTGAGTGCATTCTTTTGGGGAAGCTGTCAGTTCATGGCTTAGATAGATGTACTCTTTTCTGGGTGAAGAACTGGCTGGGTGACTGGGCCCAGAGAGTGGTGATGATTGGAATCAAAACCAGTTTGCGACCGGTTACGAGCAGTGTTCCTCAGGGGGTCAGTGTTGAGGACRGTCCTCTCTAATATCTATATTGATGATCTCGATGAGGGGATAGGGTACACCCTTAACAAATTTGCAGACAACATCAAGCTGGGAAGAACATAAGATCTGCTTGAGGGTGGAAAAACTCTACAGAGGAATCTGGACAAACTGGATTCTGGATCGCCCATTGAGCTGAGACTAACTGTATGAGGTTCTACAAGGCCTAGTGCTGAGTCCTGCACTTCAGTCACAAAAACCCCATGCAGCACTACAGGCTTGGGGCAGAGTGGCTAGAGAGCTGTGTCGTAGAAAGAAAGATCTGGGGGTGTTGATCAACAACCAGCTGAACATAAATCAGCAATGTGCTCAGGTGGCCAAGAAGGACAACATCCTCCTGGCTTGTATCAGGAAGTCAGCAGGACTAGGAAAATGACCATCCCCTTATACTCAGCACTCATGAGGCCACACCTCAATTTCTGTGTTCAGTTTTGGGTCCCTCCCTACAAGAAAGACATGGAGGTGCTGGAGCATGTCCAAAGAAGGCTAATGAAGCTGCTGAACGATCTGACAGCTCAAATCTTACGAGGAGTAGCTGAGAAAGCTGGTTTTTTTTTTTTAACTCTGGAGGACACTCAAGGAGATGTTATTGCTCTCTGTAACTTCCTGAAAAGAAGTTGTAGTGAGTCATAGTCAATCTCATCTCCAAAATAACTACAGGAAGAACCAACAAAAAAACTACTCCAAAATAACTGTTAAAACAAAAGGAAATGGCCTGAAGTTGCATCAGGGAGTTAGATATTAGGAAAAATTTATACACAGAAAGAGTGTTGAAGCATTGGAACAAGCTTCCCAGGGAAGTGGTGGAGTCACCATCCCTGGCAGTGGACGATGCTTAGACGGTTCAAGAAAGGTGCAGATGAGGCACTTAGGGACACAGCAGGCATAGTGTTGAAAGTTTTATGGTTGGACTCGATCCTAAAGGTCTTTTCCAGCCATGGTTGTGATTCTACAATTCTAAGAATAAGCTTATTTTCCTCAAATTTAATATGAGGCTTAAATGCATCAGTTCAATCTAATTCCCAATTACTTCTTTTTAATTATTGAAATTAACTAAGATTTGTTCTCTTGATATGTACCTCAAAAAAAAAAAAAAAAAAAAAAAAAGTGACAGTTTTTAATACAGTTTAGGTTATAGACAAATAAATATGATCTTGCCATGAAAAGTCCACAGGCTTCTTGTTGACTTGATCAACAGGATCTCAGGATCATGTTTTGCTTGGACCAAATTTTAACCATAATTTCAACTAGAAATCAGTGAAAAAGACAACAGGAAAGGATCTTGATGACTTTCTGAACTGCCTCATTCTCCAACTTGAAGAAGGCTATATCTTCCCTAAAGGGAATATTTTACTCTTAGAGATTAGGGATAAGGATTTGGACTTTATGACTGAGAGCAGTATTTGAAAGGCAAGTATAGCTCAAGAAAACAAAAACAAAATAAAACAAGAAATCTCACAGATATTAGGAAATACATGTGTAAATTTTGCTATTGTAATATTTATGATGCTTTTCTGCAATTTTTGCATAGTGTACACTGTTAGTAGTAACTGGTGGTCCCTTGTAACTGGACTAAAAATAATAGCTATTGGTTACTTTGATTATACTGTTAAGTCTTTAATTAACAATACATTTTTAGCTCTGCATAGGTGTTTTCTGTCCCACAGCAGGATATTGAGTGTCATAAAATATATGAAACAATCTCTTGAACATCTTAATGTTACTGGATCACTAGCTTTTCTAACATAAATAGCATATTTTTGATCCTAATCTAACTATAAATATTCCCCATATCTTTCCACAACAAGTAAGATTCCTTAGATAAAAAGTCTGTAGGAAACAAACCAAAACAAACAAACAAACAAACAAACAAACAAACAAACAAACAAAAACTACTCTCCTTTCTTTTTATCACAGGTTCGTGTTATATAACTCCATGTTATAGCACAAAAGCATAGCAGAGTCAATGACCTTTTTCTAAACACTATCTACAGATCCATTTGAATATTTGTAGTGTTTTACTGGTCCTACAAATGACTCATTGGATTATGTTATTAAGACAGTTTGATATAAAATAACTTTTAGGGAAGCAGTCTTTTAATTCACACTGTAGGATTAAAATGACAAACTGAATTGTAGCTCTTTCATCTTGAAAGGCTTGTTATGGTGCTTCATCATATGCAATCACTAAAATGCCTAGAGGTCACCTAAACCAAATCCCAAAGGCATAGGACTAACTTAAGTGACTCATGCTTCAAACGACTCAGAAAATAAATCTGTTTGGATGTCTTTAGTCTTGTCCACCATATGTTATGATCTGAATCAAGTCTACTTAATTATCATCCAGGAAAAGGATACTTGAACCTCTACTTAAAGGGGTAGGCAATAATGATCAAAATATATAGAAGAAAGCAGTTCATTTTTATTCCAGATGAAAAATTACCATCTGACCAATGACTGTTCTACTCTTAAGGATTTATATAAGTGGGTCTTCTGAGGAATTAAGTTTATCTTGGAGTTTGTATATTTGAGCCAGCCAATGTATTCTAATATTTTTTGCTTCTGTATAAGGCCCAGTGAATAACGTTCTGTTTACATTCGTATTTATGAATAAATCCTGAATCAGTTGAAATTGTTTGGATGATGGAAGATCATTTTAATGAATAAATAATTTGCTGAATGATTTTTTTTAAAAAAAAGAAAGCTTATTTAATTTGTTATTCAGCTACTTAAATAGAGAACTAATTAAGAATTGACTGAGAAAATTCACTGCTTTTACTAACATATTCTAATTGTTCTTTCAGAAAAAGGAGAAGAAAAAAGGAAATATTCCATTCCTCTTTTATATGGAATTGCAGATAATCCAGAATAACATTATCGATATGTCATCATTGTCCTCCTGGTTCCCAATTCCCCTTACCCTACTGAAACACACTTTACCTTTCTCTCCACCCACACATAAGGCAATATATGAACATTGTGCTTACTTGTCAGAAAGTGCAGCTCTAATATATCTAGTAGGAACCTTTGAGAACTGGGACTTTGCCCATGCCCACTTGACCCAGAGTGTAACCAGCTTTTAAGTAATTGTATAAATTATATTGTTGTAAATAGCAGATAGTAGTAGCGAGTAATTACCAAAGACTTATATCTCTGTTCATCTGTGTATATATGCCTTCTAATGGCTATTATTTTTGTGCAGTGAACTCTTCAGTGACCTAGAACAAGGAAGTATGTCAGATGAGGTTGTCCTGGTAAAACAGTAGTTATCATGAAGCCACAACTTGAAGACTATTGAAGAAAAGCATGGATTGCAACAGGAGCCTCTGAAAGTGTAAGCACAAAGTAACAGCAGAAGTGTTTAAAGTACAAGCACAGGATGATAAGAATCCACATGATTGTAAGTGCAAATCAAAAATTATCAATTGTATATAGCAAATGTAACTTTTTTAACTGGGTAAAACAGGCTTTAGGGATAACCTATGAAGAAAAAGCAACTAAGCACCTAGAGCATGTGGCACAGGGCTGCATCAAAACGGGTTTTGAAGATCTCCAAAGAAGGAGACTCCACAACGAGACTCCACAACCTCTCTGGGCAGCCTGTTCCAGCACTTTATCACCCTCACTGTCAGGAAATGTTTTCTTAAGTTCCTGTGGAACTTTTGGTATTTCTCTTTGTGGCCGTTTCTTCTAGTTCCTCCTATCAGTAGCCACCACTGAAAAGAGGCCAGCCCCATCCTCCTCACTCCCTCCCTTGAGGTATTTATACACAGTGATCAGATCCCCTCTCAGCCTTCTCTTCTCCAGGCTGAACAGGCCCAGCCCTCACAGTCTCTCCTCATAGGGCAGATGCTCCAGGCCTCCTAGCCCTGCGCTGGGACTCTCTCCAGCAGCTCCACCTCCCTCTTGTACTGGGGAGCCCAGAACTGGACACAGTACTCCAGATGTGGCCTTACCAGGGCTGTGTAGAGGGGGACGATCACCTCTCTTGACATGTTGCAGACGCTCTTCTTAATGCACTCCAGGATCCCATTGGTCTTCTTGGCCACTTCTGCCTCATGGTAAACTTATCGTCCTCCATGATATCCAGGTCCCTCTCTGCAGGGCTACTCTGCAGAAGGTCAGTGCCCAGCCTGTACTGGTGTCTGGGGTTATTCTTCCCTAAGTGCAGGACCTTGCACTTGCCCTTGTTGAGCTTCATGAGGTATTCCCACTGTTCAATTGTCCACTCTGTCCAGGTCTTTCTGGATGGCAGCACAGCCCTCAGGGCTATCAGCTATTCCTCCCAGTTTGGTATCATCAACAAGCTTGCTTAGGGAGCATTCCATCCCTTCATTCAGGTCATTGATGAAAAAATTGAACAGCACTGGACCCAGTTCTGACCCCTGGGGCCACAGGCCTCCAGCTGGACTCTGCAACACTGATTACCACTCTCTGCCATGCATCCAGTTCTCAATCCACATTACCATTCATTAATCTGTCCCACACCTCCAGAGYTTGCCTAGGTGAATTTTGTGAGGGACAGTGTCAAAAGCCTTGCTGAAATCCAGATAGATGACATCCACTACTCTCCCCCTCATCCATCCAGCTAGTTATTCCATCGTAGAAGGCTCTCAGGTTAGTCAAGCATGGGTCCTCCTTGCTGCCATTTTTGAAGACCAGCGTGACATTGGCTTTCTTCCAGTCCTCAGGTACTTCCCCCTCAGGTACCTCCAGGAATCAACATCAAATTTCTTATGGCTAAGAAAAAAGATTCACATCATCCACATCATATTACTTCCTCCAGAGGAAGCTCATCATTGGATACTGATAGCTCGTCATTATCTTCCTTCCTGTTAACTGAAACATTACACTGGAGAATACAGAAGGACAATGTAAAGATGAGCACATTACCAGAGAAAGGGCCAGACAGTAGTAAATGTATGTTATTACTGAGACTTTTTATCTAGTGACATATTTGTTTTCTTGCCTTTACTGTAATGATTAACTTTACAGTAATATTTTGTTTTGTTCTGGATGTTGAGATAAGATTAAAATAGAATAATAATAAATTCTTGGTTTCAATTCTCTCTGTTGCTTTGCATCTCTGAAGATGAACATAATGAGCCTGTGATAAAAATGAAAATTGGATTGCTTCAAAAATGAAATGAAAGATTGGCACGATATGTGAGTGGAGTGATTAGATGGAAAGCAGGACCCTGTGAATATTGTAGAACTTTAAAGAAGACTGCAAAATTCTGAGCAGGTGAAGTGAAATTTAGAGGAGATGAAAAAAAGTAAAATATTTGTCAAAGAATGGAATTGATAAGAAAGATAGACTGTTACCAGAAACAGCGAAAAGCTGAAAGAAGAAAAGATGTGCACTTAAATGAGAAACTCAATGCAGATTTGTGAACAAAGTGGATATGGATATGTGGAACTCTTCTTGGAGGAGGAAAATTGAAGTCAAGGACTTCTGCCTACTTCATATCTTATTAGCAGCAAGTCTGCAGTTGTTTTTAATTAGAAGCACCTCAGAAAAAAAGAAAGGAAACCAATGGGTATGTGCAAGGACTCAACCTTTCCCCATCTAGCCTATTCCTTATCCTGCATTTGGTAATTTCTTAGCCTTAGCATGCCTCCCAGTTGCCTGCATTTAGTGATTTCTGATACACACTAGAAGATACTTCAGTGACAGAAGTTTAAAAAATGATTGTACTCTACCCAAGGATAAATACCATGGAAGCATTTGTAGTGGCTAGCTGAATTATTTCATTTTGTTCATGTGGTCATTAGATGATAGAAATTTAGAATTTAAATAGTATTGTAGTAGTATTTAAATAGTAGTGCTCTATTGCAATTAGGAATTTTTTTTCTGAAATGATGAGGAAATATCAACATTTGAAGACAGATTTTTTTTTTTTTTTTTTTTTTTTTAATCAGTAATACACTCTATTTTGGGGTTAAAAGCTGTAGAAGAAAGCTAGGAGGATTTTTGTCTTACCATATGGCATATTTCAATGAAAAGAACATGAGACATTACTCGTTCATTAATTAAGTTTCAAAGATATTCATTATTGAACAAATAATTACTCATTTTACTTTCCATTATATGTTATGTATACATATAATATATACATTCTGTTTTACATATGTTATGTAAAAGATAGACATTTTAATTTTCTAAAATGGCTATTAATACCCCTGCCTTTTTTTTTCTCTATTCTGTAGTTGAATTCCAATGTTATAATAATTCAGTAGACATGGAAGTGTATATTTGTAAACATAACCATTCACTTTTTGAGATGACACTCCAATCACCTACTATCTCAGTGTGAGGGTGAATACTGTTATCCAAAAGCAGAAAGGCTTTAGCTTCTGTCCTTTTCCAGTTCTTGAATGTGTGCAGTGTGGCGTAGCCCGATGTTAAGTTATCCTCAGGACTCTTTCCTCTGTACATTGCAAAATGTGAATGATTTTGCTTGTTCAGCTGTTACAAAATTGCCCGCCATTTCTGAGAATTAGGATTGCTCTGTTTTACCAATGTGTTTCTTCTGTTATGTTGTCCATACTTGCTCACTTTCTTTCCTTGAAAGATAATGAGCATGTTCATTTTTTTTCCTTTGAATTGGCAAATAATACAAATGTTATTTCCATGTAACCCTCAGCGATTTGCAGGAGATCATTTGTCTTCATGAAGTGGAGGAAAGAATATATATCATTTCTTATTTGTACATAATTTGTCAATATTATAATTCTCATTTTATTTAATTTTATCATGATCAGAAGTTTCTTGCTCAAATTTTTTCATTTAAAAATTTAAATTATTTTCCTTCTCTTTGGTTGTTTTCTTCCATTATCAAATAACTTGGATATAGTAATGTAGATTGTAAAACATATTCATTCTTCAGTACTTTTAAATATTTCAAGATTTATTTCAAGATTTATTTATTTAATTTTCATTTTTATTAATATAAAAATTGAAAATTTACATATATTCTTTCTTGGGAATCAGAAGGCAAGGATTTTTGCTTTTTGATTCAGCTATATTCAGTCTTCAGCTGTATTCAGTACTCAGCTGTAGAATCTGTTCATTTTTTTCATTTCATATGTATATGCATCTCATTTCATATGCATTACCATTATGCATTAAATCATTCAAGTTATGTTTGTTTTAATTTCCAGGTTTTTAAATTTATCTCTTCTGTGTATATGAGTATGTATCTCTTCCTTTAAAAGAGGATTTAATCATTTCCTACAGAGAGAGATTTTTCAAAGTACTTTACAAAATGTGCAGGCCTGCCTGATAACACACAAGAATTCCACTATTGTTTCCAAAAAGCTGGAGGTTAGATATGGAATTTCACACGCTTTCTGTTTGCCAGAACTTGGGGGCAGGGCCCAATGGTAACTGGATATCAAGAGTCTAGTACTATCCCTATTAAAATCAGGGAGAATTTCTTTCTTTTTTTTTTTTTTTTCTTTCTTTCATTGGAATTATCCTGACTCAGATCTATATTATTCATATACAAAAGTAATTATATTTCTGGAAAGACATTGGTCAACCTCTGCTCTAGGTGAAAACACAGAAGACAGGACAGTTGGCATCTGTTCAAATGGCTTGTATCATACACATACATATTTATAAATTAGACTCACTTTACAGACAGGTTTCAAATGTCTAAAAGTGTGTGGGGGCTCACCCTATTTCTAAATTTTATTTCAAAAATGCTTCATAAATGTGAATAATCTTTCACAAAATATTTTAATTGTTTTAAAAGAAAAACATCAGGGAAAGGGAGAGAGAAGGGAGGAGGAAAAAAAAGAAAAGAAAACCCATTGTTCCGTACTAACTCTTAGCGACAACAAACTGTTATGTTGATTCTAGTCACAATAACATTTATTTCTTCCCTGTTCATTCTTTTGGTTCATTTGTTTGGTTATATCTTTGCCATCTCTTTACAGTTCCCCCTTGAATCTTCTAATCTTGCTGTGGACATTTGATTATTCCTTTTGTAAGACTTAAATTGTTTTTCTTTTTTCTTCCTTTACCAGTATAATATTCACATTATGATGTTCAAATTAAGCTTGAAATCTTTTTGCTTCTATAGATTTGAGTCTTGTCAATGTTTGTTGAAACTGCTCTTCCATTGTCATTTTACTGCCTGTATACTGCTTTCTCTTTTACAGAAACAGAATTGCTGCTGAATTGTCCATTATTTTTTTTCGGCTATGGAGCTCCTTTAAAAGTCTCCAGTTGCTTAGGGCAATATAAAATAAGATTGCATGTATATTCAGAAGCTTCTTTCACATAACAGAAGAGAATCAAAACTTAAAGCTACTGAAAACATATCAAAGTGATACTGCAACACGGCCTATTGGGAAAATAAATCCTCTGGAAGATTATTAAGGATGCTTATGAAAACAAGCTATGAGGTAACAAGACTTTTTTTTTTTTTTTTCCTGATAAATAAATCCTATTTCTAACATATCATGTGAATAACCTTATGATGTGAATTATGTGAGTAAATATAAAAGAGGATGTCAAAAATTAGAAAGTGATACTGATTCATTAGAAATTTGTCATCGCTTTCCTAGCTCTCTGAAGATCAATGCTATGCAGAGAACAATGGAGCAAATCTTGCACTGTCTTGAAAAAATAAACTCTAATCATCTGGAAAATCTCAGAACAAGAGTAAGTGCAAGACATTAACAACAAAAACAATGCCAAGGTCATTCTAACCTAAGACAAGCAGTATTTCAGCAGATATGCTGTAAAATCAATGCTTACATAAAATCAGTAATATCTGTAAATTGGTGGGGTTTTTTTTTCACTGTAATTTATGTCAAAATTGCAAGTAGGCAAATGCTAACAAAATCTTCCAATACATGTTAAAATTTTCTGGAAGTTTCCTGTCACGGAAAATGATGTCAGGAATTCTAAAAATCATTGATGGTGCGTTTATTTTTAGCAAGAAAATTATGTTCATTAATCTCCTGGAGACCGTGTAAGTAATCAATGTAGATCTTTATTTTTCTTGTGATATCAGAGCCATGGTTTTATTATGTTATTGCTTAGTCACCAGATATTTTTAGAAACTTTTTTTTTGAAGATATAATTAACAGAATGAATGTCAACAGAATATGAGGAAGGTGTCTTTGTACATTCATTTTGCTTTCTTATTGCATTATATTTTCTCAGACAAGTAAGTTATGAAAAACTAAGCAATGAAAAAAAAAGAGGGGGGAAAATACCCACTAGAGAAAACAGCCAAAAAGTTGCATGTTCTTCATTCTATTCAGTGACCAAAAATAAAATAAAAAAAAAAAAAAAGGAAAAGTGGAGGGGGGAGCATGGTGCAGTTGCAATATCTTTAGCTGCTTAGTGATGATGACTTTTCACCTACTTTTATACTACATGGTTGCTAAGATTAATCTCTCCATGCATACTAGTCTTTTTACTAAGATCTGGTACTTCGATGAAGAGGAGGGAAAAAAATATAAATAAAAAAGTGCTAAGTTGTAATAAGAACAAATAACACAAGTAGTTATATGAAAGTGGAAGGTGGACTTGGAGGAACAAATTAAAAAAAAAATAATGACAACAGAGACATAAAAGAAAGTGTTTGAATTCAGGTAGGTAATAAGATGGAGAGTAACATCACGCTGTTGAAAGGCTTATTTGCAATTCTGTTCTATCCAATTTAATGGATTTCAAAGTTAGCATAAATACCTACACAAAAAAACTTATATCAGATGTCATGAAGTAATACAGTGTTTGTGCTAACTACCAACTATTATATATTTTTATTAAAAGTGGAAAAAATAAGTTGTTTTGTTAGTAGTGCTGATAGAACTAGGGCTAGCTGTGGAAAATATCAGACGATAATGATAGCTAGAATTGCTCATTTTTTAAAATGAGTAACAAAATAACATTTGTTCTACTTTTTCTTTATTATTTTAGTTTTTTGATGAATGATGCAGAAGCTCTTGGTTCTAAGATAATAGTCCTGTAAACAATATATACAAATATACTATATACATATTAATAAACTTTTGGAGGATTGAGGGCTTTGATTTCTTTATAAGTGGCTGAGTTGCTGTCTCTGAGCTTAGATGTTTGTGTAGAGCTAAGCCAAGTTAGAAGGGCTATTGTATACTAAGCATGCATTTTTATAAGTGAAAATTGTTTTATTTGCTTAGGATAAGACAAAATATATTGTCTCTCCCTACAAACTGCAGATTGTCTTTTCCCTTCCTAGAAAATATCTAGAATACAAAAATGTTTATAAAGATAGTGTATTAGATAGATAGATAAATTCCTGATTCAGTACAAAGATTTATATACTCTGCACTCGCTCCTTTGCCATTTCTTACTTTTTCCCTTTCATGTTAGTAGCAGTATTAATGAGTGGTTGTTAGCCTTAATGAATTTCCTAAAGAAAGATTGTCCTCTTAGTAAACTTAGAAAGATCTCATACCATCAAATTCAAGTACATACTTCACTGGATTTTTTTTTTTTTTTTTTTTTTTTTTTTTTTTTTTTTTGGATATAGCATAAGAGAGGCAGCTTCAATATCTGAGTATTCATAGAGGAAAGACATCTGGGGTCACCTACTCTGATGATCCTTCTTGACTGTTTTCCAGTGATATTGGTGGACAGTTTCTTGGGAGCTTACTCATCAGCAATGCTTCTCATTCTTAACATGACCACATATATTCTCTGTCTAGGAGTTCTGATATTAAAAACTCTGTCTTCATGACAGTTTGCCAAAATTTTTTTCCTATTAAAACTAAACAGCTGGATTTCAGTTCTGAGGAAACAATTCATTGCGCCCACAATCCATTTGGTCTTCTAAAAACTATTTATTCTGCTGTATTAGAATCTGAAAAAAAAAAAAAAAAAAGGAAAAAAAAGATCATGCTATAACATGAGAACTTCTTACATGCTAAAACTGCTCATTTATTAATCTGACTTAACTACACTGAACTACATATTCAAAGCCCAAACTTTTTTAGATTCTGAAATATTTTTCATTTCTTCCTTCTTTTTCTCCTTACTTACCCATATCCTTCCTTCTTTCAGTAAAACAAATTCCAAACTACCTACCACAGACTCAAGTTTATTTTGTGTGTGTAATTATGACTAAAAATAATTCATTTTGCTTAGACATTTTAGTATCCTAGTCCTGAAAAATACTCTGTGAAGCATGTTCATCACAAGCACTATCTTGTCTCCACAGCGGGAAGCGGCAGGGATCTAGCCATGACCAGCTGTCTCGGGATTCCACCCTTGGCAAGTGCCCAGCAAGCAAAACCATCCTGGGTTATCCTCAGCCATACAACCATTTGCTTTGAAGATGTAGCACATGTCACAAGATGCAACCAGCAGTGTACTCCAGTGGAAAGAAAGCCAGTGAAAAATAATCTGCATTCTTCATTTAGGCTTAGATAAGTACCCAGGAATCTTCTCTGAAATAACACGTTATTTGTTTATCTTGGAATTGCTATTCTGTTTGACAGGCTAGCTTGTAACTGGGAGATGAAAAAATACTGCCACTTTGGCTCTAAGGAAAAGTAAAGTTTTTGCTAGCCATTTCAAAAAGGCTTTCAGTGAAGCTGGTATATTTATCTAGAGCACAAAACCTTGCTACTTACTAAGCACTTGCTACTTACTTCAGCTATCACTAATTTGTATGATACTGTTAGATCAAATAACTTTTACTTAGCTGGTTCACAATTAACTTTCTTCTATTATGAATGAATTTATTTGAGCTTTACTCTGACAAAATCAGAACAGAACTTGTATTTCATTTAATTTAGGAGACTAAATTAGAAGAAGGAAAACATGATAGGCAAAATTCCTTATGTGAAATAATGACATCCTTTTATTTTATTTTATTTTATTTTATTTTATTTTATTTTATTTTATTTTATTTTATTTCATTTCATTTCATTTCATTTCATTTCATTTCATTTCATTTTATTTCATTTCATTTCATTTCATTTCATTTCATTTCATTTCATTTCATTTCATTTCATTTCATTTCATTTTATTTTTAAGATTCATTGACCATCATGTTTCTGACGAGTAATAATTGCTATCAGTCCAAACTGTTTTCTGTCTTGCCATTCCAATACACTGTTTTCTCTGATAACAAGATTTTTAGCTTCGCAAAGAAAGTACTTATGTTCTAACATAAAAGAACACATTTACATGAACATCTATATTATCAGTTAAACTGCTAAAATACTGACACTGAAAAAATAACATTATGTATTTTTGTGTCATTTCATTGAATATAGAAAATCAATCTATTTTTCTTGTTCCTTATTAACAATATGGAAGGAAAAAAAAAAAGCATCTCCTATGTATGCAATTGTCATTCCATCTATTATCATGTATTTCTTCTCCACATATACCACACAGTTTGTCAAGTTATGTAAAAGGAATCTATCATTATTTCCTACTCTATTTTGAGCAACAATTACTATTTTTCCTATATATAAAAGATTTCATGCACTGAATTTCATTGACCATCATTATAATTGTATATTCACTCAGTTTGAAGTGAGGAAATCTGCAGATATACACTCCTTAATACTTTTGATGGTTCACTGCTATCATTTAAAGAAAAACAGTCAAGTTCCTTTTTCTTCTCAGAGGGTCTTGCTTGCTAACCAGGCTTCATTCAGCATTATTATCCCCAGCAGATACAGAAAGATACTCCATATTTGTTTTGGTGTTTCATAACATCAGGTATTTACTGTTGTAATTCTTTGTCAATGAGAAGTTTTTTATCAGTCATTKCAAGACTTCAAGCTATGCATATGCATAAATGCTATTTTTTTAAATTGGGCTAGCACAAGATTAAATTAGAGAAAGATTAAATCTGAGTAGAATGTTTTTGCCTGATCTCCACAAATATATGTTATGCAGTGTACTGACATAAAACATTTCCTGTAAAACCCTCTCTAAATTCTATCCTTAAAAAAATATGAAATGAAAAAAAATACATAATTCACTTGAATTTAGTTTTCTCCAGCAATTAATTTAAATGTGTGACTGACTATTATAACCAACACAACAAAAAGGACCCCAAATGTATTATAGTAATTCGTGCTGAAATTGATGTTTCACGTTTTTTTTTCTTGCCTGGTGACATTAAGAATCTATGTTTTTAATTAAGTGCACTTCACTTTTCTTTCACTCTCCTCAGTGTTAGAGACATGTATGTTCGTGTCCATAGAGAAATAATCAGCAAATGTTCAGACTTTGAAACAATTATTAAATTAATGCTGAGATAAACTGTTTTCTTTACCATGGATACTGCTAGGGTCATGGGGATGGGGGGAACAAAACAAACAAAACTGACATTCTATAACATTATTAATATGAAAGACTTGGGAAAATGTCCCAGAAGAAACACAGCCTATGCCAATATGTTCTGTCCTTACAATGAGAGTCAAATATTAAGTTTTATGTTATTCTCCTTCCAAGCCATAAGGAAGATAAATCTAGTCAGGAAAAAGAAACAGGTCTAATCTTATTTTTATTATATGTTGTTCACGAGTAGCACCAGGTCCCTTATAATTACTTACGAAGTGTAAGGAAAGTGTTTAAGAAGCTATCTAGTGCGGAGAAATGTTGTCTTTTCAATGTAAAGAAATATTACCATGATGTTCTTCCCTTGATCTTGTAAGATTCAAGGAATAAAATTAGTATTTCTCCTACAACAGCCAAGTTCCACTGCTACAAGAGTAGTATGAAAATGCATCTTCCATGCATCATTCTTTACTATCTGATAGGACTGCTTCCACAGCAGTGGGAAACTTGGCTGAAATATAATTTATTTTACAAAACCAAGAGGTGGAAAATTCATCAAAACTAATAGTTCACTCCTTTCATGAGTGGAAACAGCTAAGACTCAGCAAACTAACCACTCACTGGAACATTTTCTTCCCCCTAAGGCAACATTTCTCAAACCTCTCAAATAAATTGCACCTTCCTTATGGAAGGCTATGAAAAAAAAAACCTACTGAGCCAGAAATATTTTTCCTCTCAGTCATAAGATTTTTTTATGATGAAGTGTGCTAGGCTATTTGTGTGAATGAAGTGTAGTAAGGATTAAAAAGAAGTTTAAATAGGAGTTTTGGTGAGACAAAGAAATAATTTTAGTGTTTACTACAACTGAAAGAATATATCAGTAAAGGTCCTGAGTAGAGAGCTTTTGAACTTTGATTCAAGTAGCCGACTTGCCTCTGTATCCTCTTTTTGCATTCCATAAAACAAGCAATATCAGTATGAGAAGACAGGATAATGGGAGGCTAAATCAAAATCTATCATATTCACACTGGAAAAAAAAAAAGAATTTGGATTGTGTCCTACTGAACCATCAATAAAATATTTCACAGATAAATGACACTGATAACAAAACTCCTTATAAAACCTGAATGATGTGTCATACTGCATTCTGGAGCTAGAAATGTCAAGAACAGTGAATATTTTACAGGCATCTGATATGGCCTAACAAGCTCTCATGATGGTGATGGCTGAAAGCTTGTCATTTCTAGCACTGGGGTGATGTCTCCTACTACATCTGCAGAGGAGGTTTCATGCCCTGGATCAGCCATCAGAGGAGGAAGTGGGAGCCAGATCCAATGGAGCATCTGAGTTGGGGGGGCCTGAGTCATGCAGCAGCACCAGGAGAGGCAATGGAAGACTCTCTACTGCAGGCTTTGAAGGCTTCCATCTACCAACCTGATCTGTTGTCTAGAGACATTTGCTGCTTGTTGAGGATTGCAGGAAGATGCTTTGGCTTTTATTCGCTTGCCCTGCTATTCATTCCTGCGGGCATCAGTGATGCAGCCTGAGGAGACCTGGAGGGAGTCAAGTGGGTGTCACCAGAATACCTTTGGTGGCAATGGACAAAGGCATTAATAATCAATGGGAATAGAGTACAGCAATTAAATTCTATCAGAGTGAAATAAAACAGGAGAGGACACAATGAGCATGCAAAAGAAAACTGAGTTTGTCATTGGGAAGCACCTTAAAAGTCTGCTGTTTCAATGTCTGTAGCCTCTCTGCAGTATCATATAAATTGAACATTGGTTAAGATTGTGCCTTTTCTCATTTGAAGCAATTTTCAATGTCCTTTTTGTATCAAAAATTGCCATTAGCTGATGGCTTTTTCTTTGTTAAAGCATTTGAGTTATTGTGGTTACATTCTACCATTAATAAGGGTCAAATTCAAATTGCCAGATGTAGCACTAAATAATGTATGCAATTATAGACCAACATATAGGAGATTTATAGGAAGACAGTAAAAAACTAATCAGAAGGAAATAAGATTACTGATCCTGAGAGAAGAGTTAGAAGAAACTTATTCATGGCATTGGAAATGGTATTATGTGCAGGGGAAAAAAGCAATAATTTCTTTTTTATTTTCATTCATGCATAATTGGCTCAGTTGAAATGAAGAAAAATGAAATGGGGAATAAGGACCAATGACAGGGAGAAAAAAAAAAAAAAAAAAAAAAAGGAGAGAGAAAGTTTCTTTTACTCTGTGAATCTAGCTTGTGTTCCTAGAAGAAATGCCAGTAGCCATGGAACTCATTTTAGTCTGACATGTAGACTATTTTTATTGTAGAAAAAATAAGTTGTTTCACTGTTTAGAGAATATATATGAATAGACCTTGTACAGTTGCATATAAAAATCCTTAGAGAAAACCAACTGTACAAGGTCTATTCATATATATTCTCTAAACAGTGAAACAACTTATTTTTTCTACAAATTAGAAAGGGAGACATAAAATGACTTTTCATTTTCAGAACTTACTGGCAACATATAAAATTGCAGAAATTGGAAGTTCATATGAATATATATAATAATAGGCATTGTGCATAATATGCTGTCCAGTGTACAAGGAGCACGTTTGTAATGTTTGTAACTCTCCAGTGTAGCAAGTTTTGGTTTGGAATTTTTTCTTGAGCTAAGATTTTATTAAAAAAAAAAAAAAGAAAAAAAAAAGAAAAAAGCATAATCCATTTTTAAAAGCTCTAAAATTTGCAGAAAGTGTGTTTTCCTTTTTTTTTTTTTTAATTTTTTATAGCTAATCCAATGCAGCTTTTGCAGCGTATTGGTTTTGGGTTTTAGATTACTTGGCTATCATCATGCTCTTTTCTACCATCTACATAAACAAACAGCAATTTGGAGGTTTTGTTGGACTTTGTGGAGCCCATATTTTTCTTTCTTATTCAAAACCTTTCCTGGGATTAGTTTTTTTACTGGATACTAAATTTCTGAATATTTGCATTAAGGAACGCTAATACCTTGATCCTTTTCTCTGATTATGAATGCAGCTGGAGTCTTCTTAATGTTTGTCCTTAAGCAAGATCCTGCAAGTCAGTATGTTCTATTAAAATATATATTTTTTTCTTTTTTCCTTATGTATTTGGTCTGTATCATTCTGGGTACTGTGATGAACTGTGTAGATGTTTATTTTCTTATGTAAATAAAACTTGATAATCTCAATGACTAAATGAAGACTTTAAAAAGAAATTTCACCTGCTCATAGCAGAAAGCCACCTTCTTTGATGTAGTCTGAGAATAGGTTACTTCATCATCTACACTTCGTGATAAAAATAATACTCATAGGTCTTCTCACTTAGGTAAATAGGCTATAGATCTTTGATGAAAAATAGAAGTACCATTTTGTCAAATTTACCAAAATAGGTCCACCTAAGAACTGATCCTCTTTTGGCTTGCCTGGAAATATCTGTATCAGTTGTAAATTAAATCTGTAGCTGAATATCTTTGGTATTCCACTTTCATTCAAGCCCATTGTGGTTTACAGTTAATAGCCATCAAATTATAATGAATGTTAGTGATGATAATATAGATTCCTTTAGGACACTACAGACAAGTGAAGAAGAGTAATTAGTTTTCTACCTCTTCAGCTCTACTAGAAAAAATGTTACTTTACAAAAACCTTTATTTCATCGTCTCTGAAGGCAGTAGCTAGAGAATTAGAACACTGTAGCTAAACAAGTAGAAAATTTGGAACTGACTTTATCTTTCAATCTTATTTTAAGGAAAATAAACAATCAAACAAACAAAACTTCCCCAATCCTCAAAAGTTTCTTTCCTGCATTTGGACAGCCTGTTTTCCCTTAGGTGCCACAACATTGAAGGAAATTCTAGGAAAGTATTTTTTTCACCAGACATTCCATCCTCTATTATAAAGACTGTTTTAAGGAAAATATATGTAATGAAGAAAGGAAGGAAGGAAAAGAAAGAAAGCGTAGAAAAGAGAGAGAGAGAGAGAGAGAGAGAGAGAGAGAGATGTTACTCAAGAAGTTCAAGTTCCCCTGACATGGAGATTTGGGAAGTGTGGGGAGATATTTTTGAGACAGAATTCTTATTTAAAAAATATAATAAAATATTTCTGACTCTTGGCTGAAGGGTAAGCAAGATATAGCCTTTTTTTTTTTTTTTTTTCCCTCCCCTGGGTATGATTTTTATTATTTTCTTCATTATTTCTTGAGGATAAAATGCTGGGTAGGGGAGAGCAGAGAAAGAAATCTCCAGGGCCATGTACTACCTTTCTATAGGTTGGTCATGCTGTTGAAATATTCAGAGACAGACACAGATATGTGTTCCTGGGGGCAGTCTTGTTGTAGATTTCTCAGACCTCTTTATTTAGGTTTTATAGACCTCATTAACTAAATTCCCAAAATGAGACAAAGAACATTAAGAGAAGGAGAACTGATAGCTTCTTAGATGGAACATTTCCCTTTATATACAAGAGTCAGTTAAATTCTGTTGCATAATATGGTCCCTTAATATATTTCAGGTTCAAACATGCTACAAAACAAATAAAAGTTGAAGGCACTAACTTTATATAAGAATAAAGGTAGAGTTCAGTTGTAATGCTGATTATAAAACAGCATATAGAGAGCTTATATTTACCGTATAATATAACAAAATTAAGATATATGTCTCACTTTTTTTCTTGGTCATCTATTGCCAACTCCAGAGGCAACTGAAATACTTAAATAATTACATGTGAAGTAATAACTCAATCTTCAATGTTAACATCTAGGAAGCAGGCCTTGTGATGCCAATGGAATTTTATAGGAATTTAGAGGTTTACCCTGCAGAAACCTAAACCCATCATACTGTGTTTTTTCCAATGATGGAAAAACCTTTCTTGGAAAAATTCTCAGTTCTTCTACCATTTTCTCATGTTTGACAGCTCTGAGTTGAGAAGGCCATAGCGAGTTTCTGAGAGTATTCATGCAGTTCAAGACAGGTGATGATATTTATTCTCAGAGGATACATATGTGAAAGAGGTGCTTCAAGAAAATAAACTTCAGACAATACATATTAAATGCTTAGGCTTCCACGATAAGACAGTAATACACACTGAGGGATTTGTGGCTTTTTCCTAAAAGGAAAGTTACCGACAAAGTATGTAGTACTTTCATAAGAAAGAGGATACAAAAACTGCCCAATAACTTTCTACAACACAATAATTTGTTCATACATTGAAACTGTGAAGTGGATGGATCTCACTCTAACCAACATGTTCTTGGTATTTGATCTCCAGTGGTTATACTGTCTCCAATAGTCCTGTATTAATTTAATAAGTTTAATATTTTTCCTTCTTTGAATGAAAAGATAGAGCAAATATTCAGCCAATGCAAAATATTTCAGTAAATCTAAAATGCACAACTGTATTGTATGACTACAGCTTCTGTTTTCATTGTCTGTCTCACATTCCATGCTGCACAAAGATGAGATATCTGGTTGTGTCACTGCTAGTTACTGATTCTCCCAGCTTTAACCAACTTACTTGGAAGGGAGGTTGTTTTTCAGTATGGATACAGAACAGAATTTGTGTGAATAGTCTGAATGTTGATGCAAAATTTGAATATCATTAGCTGGAAGCTTACTCTTCAAAGGTGAAAAATAGGAAAGAAAAGAAATGAAAACAAAAAACAAAACAAAACAAAAAACCCTGAGGCTGAAAAATCTTCAAGATCTCTAGCCTGGAAAAATGTTGCAATACATATTAACAGTATGCATAAAATATAATTAAATTCCATATTTGAAAAATGCCAGTGTCTTGAAAAAAAAGATATTATGATTTGAAATGAAGTTCCATTCTGAAAAATCCTGTGTGTTAATTCATTCCAGGTGCATTCTTGGAATGAAGCAGTTAGCTTCATTCTCTGGGTTTCACAGTCCTCCAACACTGTACGATCAGACTACAGACTACTGAATATTACTGTTACACTTTAATGTCATGCACTATGACACATACCTTTGGCATCCCACTGTCTGAAAAACACTAGTCTGAGAAGCTGAAACAGGATTCTCATAGTATTTTAAGCTCTTTGAAGTGAAAAACAAACACTGTCAGAGGATGCCTAAACGGAATGATACTCAGTGTAGAGAATCCACCCCAAAAAAAGCTGACTTGGTGGCCAAGAATCGCTTCTCTGTAGAGGTTCCTTTAGGAATATGGCTGCTGCTTTTACACTACACTCCTTTTCATGTTTAAGAAATATCCTATTTCCGGCCAAATAATCTTTTGTTCAAAAAAACGAGCCTACTCTTTTCTTGACCATTTCTTCCTTCTTGAGGACTCCAGAAGGTGGCAGTGTGCATAAAAGGTAGGAGCTAAAAAGGTCAACACTGCTTCACTTCACACGTTAAAAGATTTAAACCCCCAAGCTCCTACTTTTGTTCAGCATTACAAAAATATTGAAATTTTGACCTTCCAGTGAACACCTGTAGCAAATCTCGTTGTATTAAAGACTCAGTGCAGAATCCCTCAAAGGTCAGTGTCTTTCCACTTAGCACATACCTACTGTTCCAGGGTGTATTTGTAGTTTTCAACACTGTTGCTAAATACCAGCCTTCTTTTAAAATATTTATTCCCATAATTTCTGTCACATACTTCTATTCAGTAATAACAGAGGATAGTCATACTATATGATTTTTAACTTTGTTTCCACAAAATTTGCATTAAAAACATTTTCTCAGAAGATTCTCCATTGCCCTTTACAGAGGTAAGATGGCTGCTGCAGAGTCAGATCTGACTGACATTGGAATAAAACTGGGAGAAAGAGGCCAAGGTAAATTGTTGGATTCTCTCTGCTTAATGTTTATAAGGAAAGAAAGAACACATCTCTTTGAGTTATATTCTTGAAGGTTTTATTTTATTTTATTTTATTTTATTTTATTTTATTTTATTTTATTTTATTTTATTTTATTTTATTTTATTTTATTTTATTTTATTTTATTTTCCTATTATGTATATATATTAATATAATGGTGTTATATATAAATCTAAATTCTTAAATATCAAAACCTACAATCCATTTCATTTTCAGAAGACATGAAGGTTTCTGTTACTTTGCGAGGTATTTGAGTCAATACTAAATCAATGTGTCATATGGGCCATTTATAAGTTACTTATGTTATTAGATAGAATGTCTCATCTTTAGATCATAATGTCACCATAAAATATTTATATAGTGATGTTAATGAACACTTCAAAATTTATTTAAAAAACTCAAAAATTTAAATTTTGTTTTACTCACAGTGAGCTGAACCATAAATAGCTTGACTGGAAATCCAGAAGTATATCACAGTAATGCAGTAAATCAGGTAGGTTTACCATATTGTTATGAGAAGAGATTCATTCTAGTCAAAAATACATTAAAAAGCAACTTCAATACTATACCAGATATTTGTTATAAAAGGGCATTTTCACTAATATTTAAAACTATTTAGCGTCTAATCTAACTTATACTGAAATCTTCATTTGACTTCCATTTATGCTATATTAGGGATATTCTTCTTCTAAAGTGTAAGTATGCACATAGTTTTGCTCGTCTTTTTCTTGTCCCTAATTAGACGTGGGAAGAGTATTTGCAATACAGTGAATATAACAGTAAAACAAAACAACATTTTTTTATTTTAAGATTCTAATTGGCARTTTTCTTGTTTACATTTTATAGTAGTGATGTCTTTTGTTTTCAGATTGTTTGTTTTTTCAGAAAGTTTGTTTGTTTCAGAAAGTTTGTTTTTAACAGAAGCTTGAGACCAGCACTGTGGATCATCTCACAGTGTACTTATCTAGCAGTTTACATGCACCCTTACTAGAATTGGTCTAATGATTTAAAATGAAAATTAGACGTTTTTTCTTTGTGAGAAAGCCCTTGATTTCAGTCTAATTCTGTCTTACCATGTTCAACTGTTTTATTGTTTCCTGAAACTCAAAGTCTCAAAGGGAGAAGTAATCTCCCAATTAAGCAAGGTTTTGTCTGTTAGGAAAGAAACATAATGTAGTATTATAAACCCAATAGAAAATGCATGAATAAAATATAATGATGCTTCAGAAGAACTCACATAATTACTTCATTCACATGTGATATAAGATGTACAAAGGTTCAAATCAAACTGTTTATATTTGGTTATCACCAAAATTGTTCTACCACATTGATGTAGTGGTTTGTCTCCTTATTAATATATTGGTGCTGGCTTTTAATAACATATATTCAGAAAAATGAGAAGTTATGCAATGCAGAGATTATCCAAAAAAAAAAAAAAAAAAAAAAAAAAAAAAAAAAAANAAAAAGAAAAAGGTGTCCTTTAAAAGACATTAACTTTCTAAGTTTATTCCATGGCATTCTAGCAATCAGTACAAAAGTACAAAATTATTCCCATCCTATTCTAGTTTAATTATTATGATGCACAAATTAAATTGATAGGACATATTAGCAGAAGATAATAGCTTAAAGTCTCTAGATTCTCTCATATTCACTGAGGAGTTAGCATCAGCTGAAATAAGATCCTGAAGACAGGTAGAACAACTAAGTTAGGCTTAGTTTGAATTCTTTTTTAGTATACATTTCTTTCACAAGTCACAGTTAAGGACATAAGGAGACTGCTTTCTATAGGCTCTAGTCATTTTTCATGAGCAACTCCTCCTCACTAGTAATCTGCAACTAAATTAGTATTTTCATCATTATAAGTGAAGAGAATTATAACTGAAACGTTAAAAGAGAATTTATTTTCACTGAGGAAAACTGAAATGTTTCCAATTTTTCACGGGCAAGTAAATTTGCAATGGAATTTCATTTTAGCACCATTAAAAACAAATCATAATAGTCCTTTTATTTATCTCTTTATTAACTTTCTTCCTAGAGCCACGTTACTTACAAAATATATATCAAGTTTGAGTTCACTGAAAAAAAAAAAAAAAAAAAAAAATCTAATAGTCTTCAGTAAATTTAACCAGTGGAATAACTACCTCATAACTATAATAGCCATGCCCATTCTAACCACATTCTAAACATTAGTGCTTATGCTAGATATTATTATCTTCTAGTTGAAATCCTCTAATAAATATCAAAATTATTCAAGCTGAATATTGCTAAGAAGGTGGAACACCTTCTAAAACACAGGTTAGTTGGGATTCTTGTTGTTTATGTAGCAAGTTTCGGAATAAACCCACAATAACCTATGCTTCTTTCCTTTTTAACTTTTCAAACTCCTCTAATTCTCATTGCCAAAGGAAAAACACCGAGAACAAATACCCTTTCTCTATCAAATGTAATTAATAAAACAATTCAATTTGTTTTATTATGCTAATCAGAATGTTTGGTGTCCCAAATGTTAAATCTGCATTCTATTTGAGATTTTTAGAACATAATCTCTTTGGACACAGAATTTCATTTTTAAATGTTTGTGCAGCACTCAATCAGCTAGCATCTTGATCCCAAATGAGACTTGCAAAAGCTACAATAGTGTAAATATTTGCAGTTACATTATCTCAGTCAGAATAATACAACATAAACACACAAATATCTGAAGACCAGGCACAATAGTCTGGATATAGTAGGATGCGTGTCTGTCAATATTAAAATGCATGGTCTGGTCTCTATTCAACTGTTCATTTACAGAAATGAAAGAGCAAGTGTGTAAACTAAGTTCTTCTAATAAGAGTAATTTAAGACTTTTGATTTAGAATCCATAATGTTGTTTTATTAGGTTATACTCATGATACCTAAAAGTTAAGTTCATTCTTGATAATGAGTCTCATCATTATGGATTGCTTACAGTCTCTCTTTTTTTAGTCTATCCTGGTTCTCACAGCTAATGTTATAAAGACTTTCACAAATATTTTACGAGAGTTCTAAGCACATGATTTCTAAAAACAGTTTATGACTAGCTATTTTTACAAAATTCTTCCATCTATTGTCATGCCACTATTATACCACTAGTGCTCACTCTCACGTTGTAGCAACTATCCTGGGAATACTACCTTTTTATATAGTTCTGAGATTGATTTATCTAAAATCTTGTTTTAGGAGGAGGTAAAAGCATCTCATCATGGTTCATCCTAAAAGCATTAGATTTACATTTGGATCTATTTTCTATTTCTCTTGGGTCTCTGTAGGTGGTGTTTTTAGAAAAAGGCAATGAATTACCTGATAGTGAATACACCTGTACTGTGATACTTCCACCTGAAGACAAAAAAATAACAATATTCCRGTGTGATTTTTACAGTTATGAGAAGCTGACAGAAAGCTTGACAGACTGGCTCTGGACATCACCTTTTTACCAGAAATAATTAAAAAAAAATAGTGAACTCAGATAATGATCTTCAATAACAGAGAGCCTGTAAGTCACTCCATTTTTAGTTGACTGAAAGACTTGCAGATGGGCTTTTTATTCAATTTTTAAAATATACCTGCAGGACTGAGAGATTGTTAGAGTCAGTGTAAATGGGATGAGGGAGACAAGGGCAGCTGTAGAAAAAAAAAGTTACTGTCAGAAGATGTTCTGCAACATTAAGAAGTTCAGTGCATAAAAGGAATTTGTCTGCTGAACTGAAGAAAGGAGTAAGAGCTTCAGATTTCTAACAGGGCTTTAGAAGAGTACAACTAAGAGCAGATAACTTTACTATAAATATAAACTTCTAAAGGTGCCATTCAGCCCATTAGTGCCTAGAAGAAAATCTGAAAAGACCAATTTCAGCAATTTCTGTGCATTAAAAATTTTAAAATAATACAAGAAAGAGAGTGGGTTGCAACACAGGCAGGGTTACTCTATATAGCTGTAGTTTCTAAAGCAAACCTCATTCAATCTTTCTTTTTGGGGGTATGCATTATCTACCCATTTTGAGTTAAACTATTATAGATCTTAAATAGAGAATAAAAAGAATGTTAGTAATAGTTAGGAAGACAAACACAAAAATAAACAAAGACTATTGTAGTGTTTTCTGCAAGTATCTTATCTTGGTCCTTATGTGTGTATGTAGTCTATAGTTAGACACTCTAATAGAATTTTTCCAGAAGTTACCTGCATCACTCAGTGCACAGAGTAAACATTGCCTATTTAGCAAGTTGCTACTCAATAATTTTCTTCCCTTTCCCCTGTTTGTTTATTCATGACACAATATGCAAAGTAGATTCTGAATACTAGCACAATTCCTCCTGACATTTTTCCATAGATCTCTTTACTATAATGTTGCTGACGGGGGCCAGCAAGCCTCGTTCGCTAGCTGGACTGACCTGGAGTTGTCCTCACCCCCAGGGCCCTAGAGCACAGATACCAATATGGGGGATACAGCAAAATGGCGTTTATTGCACAGTTCAGTCTGCCTATATACTCCAGTTCAAATGTGGAAACTCACCTACTGCCCAATAGGGAGACTAATTTCTACTTTTTGCCTTGTATGGCATGGGGTTATCAGTAAACTGCATAAATTAATTATGCTCCTAAATCCCGTGACATCGTGAGATCTTCAGAGTGCCATGCCCTATGCTCTATGCCCTATGCTATACTATATCATCTACTTTTGCTAAGCTCTCTACCTTATTAAACCCTAAAAGCACAAAAAACTCCTAGACTATAATATTCAACATTATATTAAACACTAGTGAAYACATTTTAATGACATTCTTATGAGGAAAATAAGTATCACTATCCCTACTATAAATATAAGGAACTAAGGTGTAGTAAGATACTAAAATATTCCCTGTTTCAGAATTTGAGACACAAGATCTGATTTTTCCTATAAATTAGCTCTACACTAATTCAGCTGTTCAAAGTACAGAAGAAAAAGTGAATTCACTAGCAGTTCTGCTTGTACACATTGGCAATCAGAGTTATAGAGAATGACTAGTCCCAAGAATCTAAATTAATTCTATCCTGAATTAATTTAACCTATGTCTAGGTTATTAATTAAGATACATGAGAGTGTATCTTAATGTCTGAGTTCTCCGTTCATCAGGCACCTTTGAAGGACTGATTATTTCATAAATATAGTTCTTGAGTGCCATTTCTAATACCTTAGACTACCTGAGACTTCATCTGCTCCCTGGAACATATGATATAAATGTGTGGAAAAGACACGCTTATCTGCAATGGTGTCACAGAGTGAGTGATGGTTGGGGTGAGTGACACAACGCACTTCACTCGTGTGAAAGAAGTAGGAATAGGTTTTATTGATATAGACGATGGTTTCACAAGATTCTATGGCAAGGTCGCTTATGATTTGCTGCATGGGGTTCAAGATGTACACAGAATTCTCTAAGAGATCCTCTCATTGAGTCACAGGGTTCACATTGGACAATCTTGCTTTCCAAACTGTTTTTGAGAGGAATCTGAGTGCAGTTGGACCCCAGGGTCTTGGTCAACAGTTTTTGACTAAGGAATTTTGTGCACAGTTATGTCTGTAGAGTTTACAAGTTCAAAAAGGGAAYGCGCTATAGTCACTTACCATGAATCTGTTAGGATCCGGCAAGGATCTCTCAACCCCGAGGAATATCGTTAAGAGGTGTCCCTGCTCAAGGGGAGATCCTGGTGCGCAGCACACTGCAATACAAGGAGATATAATGGACTCTCAGTCTCTCCCCATATCTTTGGGGATAAGATGATTGACTTATAGACATTCTTTCATTTCAGATCACTTTTGGCTGGTGTATGCTCAGTTAGCCTTATCTCCTATCTGAACGAAGCCATCAGGACTATTATTCATGATTAATACCTGAGTGAGGGAAGAAATCAGAGAAGAAACAACCAGGATCAAATAATGTCACTGCTGGTTAGCACCTGTATAGGGTTAGGTGTGAAAAGTCAGGTTGGGCTGGGGAATGAGTACACCCATCAACAGCATGTGGAATCCAGGTGGGATTTGCCCATGTCAAAGTTGTGAAACAGCTCCATCCCATCCTCACTCACAATACGTTAGGGAGTCTGGAGAATTCTTCAGCTCACTCTATTTCAAGCTTTCTCCTCTGCCCTACTTCAGCATTAGAGCCTTGAATCCTATTTTCTTTTCCTTGCTGTCTTGTCCTGCTTTTCCTGAAACTTCAGTCACATAGTTTCTGTCTCAAGCTTCTTCTTCTGTCTTCTTCTTCTTCTGTCTTCTTTTGTCTTTCTGTCTTCTTTGTCATTGTGTCCCTCTCACTTGCCATGAATCAACCTCTGGTTCCCACAAGCTCCTTAACCCAAATACATTACTCTTCCTCATTCCTTAGGTTTAGATCTTCTTCTTTTTACATGCAGATCAAGTAGTATCTTGTTCCTCACTGCCTGAGAGATCCTAGAAGTGCTAATAAAAGAACAAGAATGAAGTAATTAGTAACAGTTTGTTAGTACCTGAGTCCGTTCTGGAGCTGAAAGTGCAAAAGTAACCACCATCTGGGAAGTTTTTCTTTCCGTACTGGCATTCCAAAAGCCACATAGGCTGTTATTTTCTAAAGATAAATCCAACATGAAATATCTTGTGCAAAGTGGCTGAAATTTAGCAGTTTTAAACATCTGACTGGTTATTCTAAAATAAAATGCTATTTGCTTGATAAATGCTGTCATTGCCAATAACATGTATTACATCAACTGCCAAAATCACCATGGGAAAAATAATAGAGAGGACTACGAAGTATATATTGACAAATACATTTCAAGTCAAAAATATGTATATGTAGATTGATATAATTTTTCTTATAAAAAAAAGTTAGTTTTTGTTGTGTTAGTGTTCTAAATACACAGTGATGTGCTGCAGATCTGCTTTACATTTCTTCTTTTGGAATTTACATCTGTCTGTACTCTGTTAAAGAAAAATCAAGGCCATAAAACTGATGACCTAAGAACCACAGTTCTTAGGACTAACCCCTTAAAAGCAGATTTATCTTGGATTCATTCAAAACAGATCCAAGGAGTAAGCTAAAACCTGAGCAATATGATCTAACAGGAGAGCAAATTTGATTTTATTCTCTGTAATATTCATTCCTCTATTCCTATATATGCATCTTCCCAGAGATTCCTCTTCATTACATTCGTTGTACCAAAGTAGCATTCTGGCATCCATTCATAGCTCTATGGACGTTTCAAGTTCAAAGATTCTCATAGAAAAGCAAAATGAGGACATGAGATTCTGTTTACCTAAAATTGCAGCTGAATTCACTTGCCGAAATAGAATGCTGTACCATTTGAGATTATGTAAGTTTTGTGCTTGTTTTCCAGGTGCAAGTACAGAATGGTCACTAGTGTATATGCCATTTGCCTACAGGTCTTATGTTATGATGTCATATGTTATGGTCTTTAAATGTCAGTAGACACTTATGTTAAAGAACTGAACTGTGTGCCTCCTGATTCAGTAGCAGATGTCTCAGAGTGGCTAAATGTAGGTGTCTTTATGTGAGCTAGATATCTAAATGACCATCATAGTCAGTATTATCAATACTATCTCTTGCACCGTGCAATGAACTTACACACTTATTAAGTTTATGAATAATATTATGTATAATAAGCTTACAATGCATATTGGACCATATACATTTATTGAAAGACGGTAAGCACAAGTATATAGAAGAAAATTACTGGAAGCATTGGCCTGAGTTTTCCAATAAGTGAATGATCAAAATGGTACTAGTGCAGATTATGCAACAAGTGACTGGATATCAAAGGTGTGAGGGCAGCATATGTCTGAGTGATCTTTCACTCTGAATAACATAGTTTGTATCTATTATTATGTGAAATGGAGTTAAAAGCATATAGATCTTTGTGAGGGGTATGTATTTGTTCTTTCTSACCTAACTGAAACATTCCTTGAAAGTTTCTTGAAATTGTTATGGATGAAAAACATGATACAGAATATCTCCATTAGTATACTACCAAAATTTTAACAAATACATTTGGGAAGTCACATCCATCAGTGTACAACTTTGATATCATGCAGGGTATGCAGGAAAAGTAGATTATATAGCAGGTATTCAAGGCACAGGTACTTTACGATCACTGAGAAATAGCTCAAGAATATTTTAAGAATTGCTGAGAAGTAAGATATAAGGCTACATTTAGCTACATTTTTATGTTAGTTGCATCCTCTCTTATTTGCACCATTACAATTTAAATATGCATAAAATTAGATGAAGTAAATGGGTCAGGAATGCAAGAATGTCTACTGCTTGAAAGCAGGTGGAGACATATCACATAATATTGAGATACATCTGGTACATATTATATAGTTTTTGAGTTTATTGCCCATATAACTTCTCATAATATAATAAAGATACTCTTAGACTATAAAACAGTAAACTGTTAATATCTACCAGAACTTTTAAAGTAATTCTATTTACATCATTGCCTTCTATCATTAAGACAAACTCCTTACCTTTATTAAGCTCATTAAATATAGATCTGCTCTCCATTCAAATATGTCTGATGGATTTATCTGCAACTTCCTTCTTTTAATTCTCATGTGTTGTTATACCCCAGGGAAGAAATTACTGTTGGTTGCTCTCTCAGATAAAATCAACAATCCATTGAAGATGTGCTGCTTTTTCCTACTGACAATTACAGAGATATTTTAGCTGCTCACTGGTAGTGAGCTTATTTTTGTGCAGCAGAAAGGTTGTTTAACAAATTTGGCCCTGAAGAAATTATCTGGCCTTTTTATCTAAACTTACACATCTTCATTTAACACTTCACCAAATTAGTAGGATCTGAATAGCTTCATCATAGGCACAACAGAAAAATATTTTCATTCTTTATTTAAATACATAGAAGACATATTATCTAAGTCTGTTAAGTATAATTCATTCCTAAAAATTTACATATTTATGTGATTGAGCTGTTTTTCTGCAAAAGAAAATATGTATAAAAATATGTATAAATGCCAAGCTTAAGTAAAAATCATTTGAGTTACACTGCTCTTTAAGAAAATTGAGAGAATATAATGCATCATCCAGCAGTTTGAAAACAATTGATATTACATGTGTGAGTMTTTTTTATATATAATGGGGAAAAAAATGAAAGGGCCAAATTCTGATTTGCAAAACACACTTATGTGCAATCAATTGTGTATTCAGAAAAATTAAGCCAAGCAATCAACCTATCAACCAAGTACACAAGACAAGGAGAGGACTGAAAATTAGGTTTCCAGATCTGTTCAGAATATTTAAATGTAAAATAATTCTTAGCACCATCCATCTCTATGCTACCCTTTTGTTTTAAAAGATTCATTAAAATAAAATAGTTAATTTAGAATAGTTTCATATTAAATCTATTTACCTCTTTTTCCCATCTGTATTATAATGCAGAATGCAGTCAAAGGAGGTGAGCTACCGCTGGCCATAACCATTGGTTTACTGCTAATCAAAGATAATTCAGCTAGATAATAGGAACTGCTAATATTCTGAAGACTGTGAAAGTTGTTCAGGCCTTTGCTGGGCTAATAGCTTGCTATTTGATGTTATAGGAGAAAGTAACAAGTGATCGGTGGGTAATGTCGTTTATTTTTTTCCCTGCAGGCTGAAAAAAGGGCGATTAATCAGAAATTCCCATCCTTAAAATGACACGAGTCACTACTAGAGATCAAAAAAAGGAATCACAAAGCGTGATGTTTAAGCATAATGTCATAAATCTAACTAAAATGTATCAATGTGCCTTCATTGAATTGGAATTAGAATAATTTAAAGTAGCTAAGGAATGCTTGTAAATGTATATGTGTTTAACTTAGTAGAAAGATGATATCCGTTAATTCCTCCTGGCAGATGGGCCAACAAGGAGAGGGGCACTGCTAGAAATGAGACTAACAAACAGAGATGGTCTAGTTGGAAAGGTGAAGGTTGGGGGTAGTTTTGCCTGAAGACCAGGCAAGATATTCCAGATGAAGACCATTCCAAGATGCTGGAATTCACGATCCTATGTGGAGGAAGACAAGCAAGAAGTAGGATTGCAACCCTGGACTTCAAGAGAGCTAACACCGACCTCTTCAGGGAGGTCCTTGGAGGAATTCCCTGGGCCAGGGTCCTAGAAGAAAAGGAGGTCCAGGAGAATTAGTTAATATTCAAACACTGCTTCCTCCAAACTCAGGATTGGTGCATTCCTACAAGAAAGTGGGCAGGAGACCTGTGTGAAAGGGCAAGGAGTGCTTAGGAAAACTTAAACAAAGAGAGAACACATGATGTTGAAGAAGGGTGAGACCACATAGGAGGAAGATTGCAGGGATGCAGTGAAAAATGAAATGAACTAGAGTTAGCAAGGGATATCAAGGAGAACAGGAAGGGCTTCTATAAATACATCATCAGCAAGAGGGAAAATGTAGGTCTGCTGCTGGATTGGCTGGGTGCCTTTGTAATGGAGGATTCGGAGATGGAAGTAACTAAATGCCTTCTTTGCTTCAGTCTTTACTACCAAGGCTCATCCCCATGAGCTACAGAACCAAGAGAGAAAACCAGGAGAGAGGAAGGCTTTCAGCTAGTCAGGGAGGATTCGGTTAGGGATTATTTAGGCAAACTGGCCACCTATAAGGTGGCGGTTCCCTCACCCAAGAGTGTTGAGGGAACTTGCAGGGGTTATTCTTCAGCCACTCTCCATCATCTTTGAGAGGTCATGGAGAGAGGGGGAGGTGCAGAAGGACTGCAAGAAAGCCTATGTCACTCCAGGCTTCAGAAAAGGCAAGACGGAGGAGCCAGGAAAACACAAGCCGGTCAGCCTCACCTCCATCCTTGGAAAAGTGATGAAGCAGCTCATCCCTGGAGAGAATCTCTGGGCATGTGATGGAAAAGAAGGTGATCAGAAGTAGTCAGTATGGATTCACCAAGGGGAAGTCTTGTTTGACGAACCTGATAGCCTTCAATGATGGTCTGGATGGACGCTGAGATGGATGCTGTTGTCTACATTGACTTCAGCAAAGCTTTCAACACAGTCTCCCATAACATCCTCATGGGAAGCTCCAGAAGTGTGGGTTGGATGAGTGGACAGTGAGGTGTATCGAGACCTGGCTGGATGATAGAGTTCAGAAGGTGGTGATAAATGGAACTGAGTCTAGTTGGAGGCCTGTAGCCAGTGGTGTCTCCCAGGGGTCAGTACTGTTCAACTTGTTCATCAATGACTTGGGTGAGAGAATAGAGTGCACCCTGAGCAAGTTTGCAAACAGTACCAAAGTAGGTGGAGTGGCCGACACTCCAAAGGGCTGTGCTGCCATTTAGAGGGACTTAGTGTGAGAGAATTGCTCAAGAAGAGGAGGGGACTGGAGGAAAATGGAGCCTGACATAAGTTCTGGCATTGCAGAGGCTTGCTTGAGGTGAGAGACAGTTACCAATTCCAGCATGGTTGGTATCTGTGGAATCCACTTCTCCCTTGGCAAGACAATCTGCCCTCCTAGCCTACACTAATAACAGTGAATGGAGGGTGGAGTGGAGTGAAGACACTGCAGCCAAACTCTATTGTACTCCCTGCAGAGGTGGCAGCCTGGTGGTGCCACATAGCTGATAGGCCAAGGATGGTGGCAGATCAGTTCCATCTGCTAAACTTTGCTCAGACATCTCCTTCTAATCCCACTGTAATACCAACACACAACCACTCACTGAGCAGCTCTCCAGATAAATAACAAAAGTAAATATGACCAGAGTTACTCAAGCTCCACCTAGAGGTAAAAGAAAATGTATAAAAGACAAAATAAGTTGGGGTAAGAATTAGGAAGAGAGAACTGGAAAGAAGGGAGAAAGAATTGGGAAAAACTGGAAAGAAGGGAAAGAACTGTAAAGAAAGGAAAGAATTAGGAAGGAAGAGGAGAGAGGGAGGACTCCATCATAACTTCTGGATCAGCCAACAGGCTGAACCCCTTTCCCCCACTTTGAGTCAGGACACTGCCTGAGGAGACTCCTGTCTTCTAGGGTGAGTGATGATTGTGCATTTATACATTAGGCACTAGTTAAGAACCCCACACTGTAGAGAATTTCCTATACTGACATCAAAAACCTGTTTTCTAAATGTTGTATTTGAATAAATTGCACTATTTGCAAACCCGACCACTTGTCTTGAAGGCGATTGAACCAATGGTCAGCAGATTGTGGGTGATTCCGATACTGCCCAAGTCAAGCCAATAGTCAATCACACTATTGGGGAACTTGACTCGCACCTTGGAAGGCTATCAGACCTAGAGTCAACAAAGTGTTGGTGAATCCAATACTGCCAGACCTGGGCATATAGCTCGCACAGTATTTGTTATCCCTATTAAGAGATGAGTCCAGCTGCCACCAGTCCCTCTAATGTTTGAGGATCGTCTGGAACACAGGGGGATGCATCTCTTACCAAATTTGCTCCSTCCTTCCCCCATCAAACCGCATCACCTAGACAGGTTCTAGAGTCGGGCAGAGAGGAACCTCATGAGGTTCAACAAGTTCCAGCTAGAGAGGAATAACCCCAGGCATCAATACAGTTTCGGGGTTGACCTGCCAGAAAGCAGCTCTGTAGAGAGGGACCTGGGAGTCCTGGTTGACACCAAGTTAACCATTAGACAGCAGTGCCCTTGTGGCCAAGGCGACGAATGGGATCCTAGCCTGCATCAGGAGGAGTGTTGCCTGTTGCATCAGGAGGTGAAGGGAGGGGATCCTGCCCCTCTCCTCAGCTCTGGAGAGGCTGCACCTGGAGTATTGTGTGCAGACGTACATTAAACTTCTAGAGAGAGTCCAGAAGAGAGCAATAAAGGTAATGCGGTGGAACAGCTCTTTTATGAGGAAAGACTAAGTGAGCTGGGCCTGTTTGGTCTAAAGAAGAGAAGACTGAGAGGAGATCTGATCAATATGTATAAATACCTGAAGGGGGAATGTAGGAAGGAAGGGGCCAAACTCTTCTCGATGGTGGCCAGTGACAGGACAAGGAGTAATGGGCACAAATTAAAATGCCGGAAGCTTTATCTCTATTTGAGGAAAAACTTCTTTACCATAAGGGGGAGAGAGCCTTGGAACAGGCTGCCCAGAGAAGTTGTGGAGTCACCTTCCTCAGAAAACTTCAAAACTCGCCACCCTCTGCCACATGTTCTAGGTGTCCTTGCTTGAGCAGGGAGATTGGACTAGACGATCTGTAGAGGACTCTTCCATCCTCAGCCATTCTATGATTCTGTGATTCTGTGGAACTGTTAATATTAACACACTAGTCCACACACTCCCATGAGAGGGTTAAGAATGTTTGTTTATTTTGAGCTTTAAAGTTGAGGTTTGAGAAAAGTTGCAGAATTCTGCATAGCCATAGATTCTAAGAAAAACAAAAGATCAATTATTTTTCTGAAGAGAGACCTTAGTAAAGAGTTAAATATTTTATCATTTTACTTTACATTTTTTTTGATTTTGTCAATAAGTTCTTTTTTAAATCCCTGCCAGACATTATTTTTTTTTTTCTCTAAGATAGACATAATTTAGTAGTTAATGTTATTCTGATCTCTGCGTTCTCATTTACAGAATGTCTAGTTGCTGGTAGTAAGTTAGATCTTCCATGGTAAATTCAGAAACCTTTTGACATCAGAAATGCTTATATATGCAGAATATTACTTTCTCTGTGAATTCTTCTTTAAGAAACTGGAGTACTGTGTGCACCTGGAGTACTGTGTGCAGTTCTGGGCTCCCCAGTAGAAGAGGGATGTGAAGCTTGTCGAGAGGGTCCAGAGAAGAGCAACCAGGATGATTAAGGGAATGGAACATCTCTTGTACAAAGAGAGGCTGAGTGAGCTGGGCCTGTTTTCTCTGGAGAAGAGAAGGCTCAGAGGGGATATGATTAATGTGTATAAGTTCAGGAAGGGAGAATGCAGGGAGGAAGGGGACAAGCTGTTTTCACTGGTGGCCAGCGACAGGACGAGGGGTAATGGCCACAAGCTGGAGCACAGGAAGTTCCGTCTCCAGGTGAGGAGGAACTTCTTTCCTGTGAGGGTGACAGATCAGTGGAACAGGCTACCCAGGGGGGTTGTGGAGGTCTTCTTCTCTGGAGGTCTTCTTCTCTGGAGGTCTTCTTCTCTGGAGGTCTTCAAAACCCGCCTGGACGCCACCCTGTGCCACATGCTGTAGGTGTGCCTGCTTGAGCAGGAAGGTTGGACTAGATGATCTCTAGAGGTCCCTTCCAACCTTGAAGATTCTGTGATTCTGTGATTCTGTGAAACTGAGTCAAAATTCTTAATCAATGAATTTTAGTTTTTTCAAATACCATTGGCAATAGTGTAGCATTACAGAACTTTCTTCCATTCTCAGTTCTTCTATTTGCATCTCTAAGTCTTCAGTTTTAGTAAGAATAATTTCTAAAATTGTAATTACCAGAGTGTTATTATACTAGGTACAATGATGATTCATCAGAATATGATGAAAGTTAAGCAGAAATAATKGAAAAGATTAGATATGTAGTATATCTATTAAAGTGTCATGAGGTTGGACAAAACCGTGTTCTCAAATGCAAAATTTGCCTAGTGATTTCTGAAAAAAAAAAATGCAAAGACAGACAAACCCAAGCCCTTGTCTTTCATTTTTCCTTTGACTGCATGGCTCTTGCATTCCATCCTCTGCCACGATCTACATTTCAGCAAGAAGGTGGCAAGTAACCCCAAACCATTTTTTTTTGCAATCTCTAAGTCTAATCATTTTATAGCAGTGTAGGACTCATGATTGTGAACTGCTTAGAAAGAAAAGGTACTCGAGCCACTCACTGGATGTGTAAGTTTATAATGTAAAAGATTCAAATAGTTTTCAGTCAGACCCCAGGCAGACCCACTGAATTGAACAGCACCTGGCAACACTAACAGATTGAGCTCCAACAGAGATTTAGATCACTCAGTACATCTCTGAATTGCAACAGAGCTCAGGTGTAGAGGAGAATTTATTCTACAAGTTAGCAAGCTTCTCAGCATGCATGGGAAACTGTGCCAAATAGAAGTGTTAGCTGATTTTAAGAAATATCAAGATGACAGCTTAGGGTAGATGGTCTGAGTTGCTGTATTATTAATAAATGCAATATTACACATTACTTCTCTGATTTGATAGAAGTGAGAAGGGTGAACAAGAACTGTCTAAAAGGTCAGAGATATCTAGGCACAATCCATGCATGAAACTTTACAGAATGTTTCCACCCAACTTCCACATTATCCATGGTTAGAAATATTGGAACTCATTGGTCTAACTGCTTCAAAAAATACAGAAACTTCAAATCTTACTTTATTTTATAGATGCAAACAGGAAAAAGTATCTGCATTAAGTAAAGAATGAATCAACATAAAATAAATGAAATCAAACTTTAGCACCTAGGAAACTAGCAACTATAAAATCTTAGCAACTAGTAGCTCAAATTACTTATATCTGAACCCTAGAACTCAGATTTACATGCAATTATCATTTTTAATTTGTATTATGCTGCCAATGCATTGTACATTAATTTCCACAACAACTATGCTCAGCACTGAAATCATTATGTAATTTACTTATGACATCCCTGCTTACAGTCTGCTAATGTGAATTTGCAATTTAATGAGGTCATAAGGTATCAACAGCAGTGACTATATGTTGAAATGGAATAAAATTTAAAAAAGTATTTTAAGAGAATTTGAATCTTCCCTCATAATCAAGATTCTTGGTCTATGGACTCAGGAACAAAACCTACTTCTGCACTTCCTAGATTTCAGGTACTTTTCAACTCATCAGATAGATTCTGGATCCTCTTTTCTACCAATATTCTCCACAGAGTGGATGGAAAATGGGGGACACCACTGATCGGCACCTGAACATCCAGAGAATTCAGCTACCAGAAATATTAGACAGCCTTTTTCCCTATTTCTATTAAAGAAATTATGAGGAAGGATTTACATATTTTGACAAACAGTGGAGCAAGAGAAGAGATAGATTTATACAGAGATGGCAAAATACAATCTATTAATATTTAGCAGTTAAGCCTTGGTTGATCCTGACACCTGAATTAATTCTCTGTATGATCCATGGATAAAGTTCAAAGCATGAGAAAAGACAGTCAGAAGTAGTAGTGGCTACCAATAGGGCCCCAGAGCTGTTAGGACTGCCTGAGCTTTTTCCCTTTCTGAAATGACTGCTACAATCAGACTGCATATTACATGATATTGCCTCCTTGGGATGTTTGGGATCTTTTTTTTTTTTTTTTTCCCCCTTCAATTGTATATACCTAGTTAAGAGGGAAATAGTCTCTTATCTTTTTGCATTACTCTAGTCATATATGAACTTTCTCATGGTGTAAGCCTTTCTCAGCAAGATATTTTTTAGACAAAATCCAGGCAAGTACCTTGCTGCTAGACTATGGACTATACTGAGAGATGTCACTCTTCAATGAATTTAAGGAACTGAATTTAAGGAACTGAATTTAAGGAACTATTAAAGAACTATTTATCCAAGAATAATGTGCTCAGGGGAATACACAGGAAAGTATATAACTAGTGTCGATAATGAATTAAGAGGGAGAATGTTCTGGCATTTATTATTCAAATGATGTTGAATGTGTTTTACACTACAGCATTACCAGATTAAAAACAAAACAAAAATAAAAAAATAAAAAAACAAACAAACAAAAACCCAGAAAAACTCAAGAGAGAAAGACTGCAGAATTCCTCTTCCTCCAATTTTAACCAGTAAACTACAGCTATGCCCTGCTCTTCTGAACTCATTCCCTGGACAAGCATTTGGTCTGCTAGGCAGTCATTTAAAAATACCAGCATTACTTTCATCAGGCTTTTGATACACTCATTAGAATCAGATTCCTTATTCTCTTCTTTCAGATACACTACTTGAAATATACCACTGAATATATTTATTATTCAATGCTCTCAAGAACTGAAATTGTGTTTTGGTAGTTCTTTACCTAAACAGTGGCTGCAGGAGAGTTTAAACAGGAAAGACATATCAGCTCCTGATGTACTGGCAGATCTGGAGATGTACAGAAGGCTTCTCCAGGCAAGCAGGGAATTTCCTGTCTGGCCAGGTAGGCACATATTGATTCAAGATTCTTTCAGCAGAAATCCATCATCTTTATTTCCAATGTGGGAGAAACCTGGGAGGTCTAATTTAAGTCTTCAAAGAAAAACAAGATTTGAATATTTCACAGCTCTTATTAGATGTTTGTCATCTCTGGTATTTGGTTGTAAAAATATAATCTCTTAACATGTAAGAGCATAAATGAATAAGTAGCATCAGAAGAGTGAGACAAAGACCTTTGTTAGGAAAGAAGTAGTACTGTAGGAATTCACTACTGACTATCTCAAAGACAATTTGGTGGGGAAGATTTATTTCTCTTTGAAAAGTACTATTCTAAAGATGATAGTTGTATAAAAATCATTGATCATAAAGATCAGTGTGGCGCGTGAGTGAGATTTCCAGAACACTCATTTGCAGTCATGGAAATTCCGACCTGGTGCTTTTATTCTGATAGGTCTTTAGGAATTTCTGAAGAGTTCCCAAAGTTGATCACAGCAGACCCTTTGAATGTCATTTTCAGAACATACAAGTTCACGTACCAGTGACTGTATCATCAGAAATATGTTTTCTAAATCTAGAGATTGTACAGCAGATTGTATAGCAAGAAAGACTATCTAGAAAGCTGTAGTAATGATTGCAGTATCTGCTGTACTACATTCAATATGGTGTTGCAATTCATTTGCAGTTTTCAAATGTATGGTTTTATCATCTGAAGAAATAATAAACTTAATACTATAGTTCATGAGTACTATAGTTCTCTGTTCACAGAACAGATTTAAATTTTTATTACTTTTTATAGCTCAAGTCTCATTTTATGATATTCTATTTTTASATACTTACTTAATGCCTGCATTCTTAAATGAAGAAAGCATTGCCAACTTCAGTCTAGAAGATGTTAAATGAAGAATATATCCTTATCCTAATGTGCAGAAGGTTACTCTCATTGTCTCATAAATTTCTCTCTCTGGCAATGCTGATGACTTACTAAAATATTGTTTTGGGAAAATTGTTATTACAGCAAGTTTGGTATATTTATCTGTATTTCCGGAGGAACATAAGTATAATAAATTACATCACCTTATAACCATGCAGTCAAAAATCCTTATCCTAAAGGATCCTTTAGGATAGGATAAAGTCCTTATCCTAATCATGCAGTATCACGTATACTTCATCAAAAAACTCAGATATCTAATGTATTCTAATGTATCAGAAAGTAATTGCTGCTGGAACGAAATATGTGGCAGGCTTCAAAGTTTCCAGGCGGATGACTTAAACATAACTTCCTGACTCAATTTTATTCTGTATGTAAGGGAGAGAAGTAGTTATTGCTGTTTGAGTGCAGAATGGGGCAATGGCTGCACAGGGAGAGCCTGAGGTGGGCATGGACCAGCAGAGCTGTTAAGACCTGATGCTACCATGAGAAGACAAGTTTGCAAGCATGACAATTCATTTAAGTAAAAATGTTGATTACATTTATTTATTGCTTACCATAATCTTTGATCAAGACTTCATTGACTCATGGAAACTCAACAAGTTATCTTTTTATGTTTTAAAAGGCTAAAGCGCTAATTTTAAGAATATTTGTTTTTCCAAGCTACAAAGGTCAAAATAATCATCCATCCTAACTTCATATCCTGTTATGATGTGATTTCGTGTTTCATTAAGAATAGCTTTAATGCAAGTACATTAATCAGCTCCCCATAAATGGGATACTCAGGTCTAAAGAGAGAGGCAATGTTATCAGGAGACAGTGAACATTTCCACACACAGCAGCTCATGTATACAAACGATCTCATATTGAGGCTGACTAATAAAGATTCTTTTCTGATTTTCTTGTGATATTCTTACCATATGTTACGTCTTGCTAAACTTATCTGTCTGCTGCCAGCTTCTGTATCTGCAACCATGCGCTGGTTGTTGGGAGGAAAAGACCAGTCCATTCCCAGAAGAGCGGTAGAGAGCACCTGGATCCTCTCCCAGGACTGACCTGAGCTCCTCTGCTTCCCAAGCCATCCCAAGCCTCTGCTAATGATCATATAAAATGTAACTTTAGCAATTTGGAGCCCTTCTGACATTTTGACTGTCATCACTTTAAAGGAAAGATTTGCAGAAACCACAGCCAGCAACCCTGCATAATTAGTGAGACAGTCCAAAAAGAAAAGCATGAGATCCTTGGAAGATATAATTGACTACTTTCTGCAGAAGTCAGTGAGCCATTTTTTGATCGCAGGCTCATAAGGCTAAAATTTATTAATATGCTTCCTGACTCAATGAATATTTTTACAGGTATCAATTAAGTGCTGGACCAGTAATTTTCAGGAAACATGATTTAAGTGGAAGATGATATGACCAATAGGTGAATATGCCTGAAGACAATGCTAGATTACAAGTGCTTATAATTAATATTAATACTCTAACAGGATTTCCTTTTACATTCATGGAAAAAGAAAAGCACTTTTCCGAGTGATTTAGCAAATGTTATTATGTCATGTTATCAAAACAGAACTTCTCAGAAGTTCATTTTGTGGAACAAATCCTTATTTCAAATGTGTCGTATTTATTAGGTAGTATTTCCTCTTTGATTAACTACATTCTTGTAAAATATTACATGATTTTTAATGGCAAGGATTCAGGAATTGTTTCACTGATCTCCTTCTTGGTAATGGAAGAATGAAGAGATTGCACATTGTAAAGACCTCTCAGGAACAATACTAATAATTATACAAAAGGTTAAATATCTGGCACAACAGGGACTTGCAATTAAATGTTTCAGATTATGTTTGAAATAACATTTGTTCCACATCTCTTATGAGCCAGGAGACTCACTAAAAATTGCTTTCTAGATTATACTCTATTCCCAGTAAATTAAATTAAATTAAAATAAATTAATTATAATCTTTCTCTTGAGTGTGGAGAAGAAAAGCTTTGTAGAGGCAATTTTGCCACATCTTTGTTGGTCTTTTCCTTCTAATGTTCCAGTAGATGAGGACTGGTCACAAGCACAAGTTTTTAAGTTAGTTAAAGTTAACTGAGTTAACTCATTCATTCCAGCTGTCTGTAACATAAGAATATTTATGTCAGTATACATTTAAGGTACATCTTGAAAGACTGATATCACTGACTGATACTATCACAATCATCATAGAACAATCTAGGTCTCAAAGGTGTTCACTAGGGAATTTCAGATATAGACTTCACAGATGATGGATATAAACTGATATTTGCCATATTTGCAAAACTGTTGCTTTGTCTTAATTCAATTTTATAGTTCAATTCTGGCAGGTCAAATGGTAGAAGTGATGGTCCTGTTTTCCAATATGTGCTTTGAGTAATTGTCACGTTTTCAGAAAAGGTCACAAAATGCATCACTACCCAAGTCCCCAGATATATTTGCTTAACATACTTTCCTTACACAATATCTCTTATGAAAGTGTCTCTTAAGTGTGTCCTTGTGCAGGTATCTTTCCAGATTCTTTTTATGTGAAAAAAAAAAAAAAAAAAAAATCTGTATTTAACTGAAAACTTGTTTTTATGTTTCTCACCATTTTTTTTTTTACCTGTGCTGATTTCTATTAAGATTTTATGGACAGGTTTGAAGTCTTTATTCTTAAGTGGTTCTAAAGTCATAATATAAAATGATCCATAATGCTCAGTATTGTGAATATTTCATGAAGTTGCAGGCTGTAGGAATGTTAATGACTGATATTTTAGCCTCTCTAACTGAAGCTTTCCAGTTTTCAATATGCTTTTATTTTTGTCCACATCACAGAAACAAACAAACAAAAAGTTACCTAACTCAAAGCCTTCTTTAAATGATTTACATTTTCTTTTATAACAAAGAATCAAAACATTGAATACAGCTCTTTAGTGTGAGTTGTGTTCTTTGCCTTCTGCACAAAGCAATGCCCTTTGCTTTGTTCAACTGACTGCAGGAAATCCGACAGGTTGCTTCTGTGCTATCTGTTGGAGAATCCATGACATAACATAGTAAAGGTAGGGATATATATTTTTTTTCTTTTACTTTGAAATTTTGCTAGATGATACTAATACTACAGAGAGGGATTGACCTTTTTCACATCAAAACACTTTATCACTATATTTAATGCTCATTAATGTTGAATGGATGTGATAGAAGAAATTACTATGGAACACTATTTACAGAACTTGCACAATCTCCTTTACCTATTTGAGTATAAGCTTTATTTGTAGGTCTCTCCTCTCAGTCCCTTGAGAGAATTACATATTCTGGGGAATAATCAGGATCCCAATGATGTGACTTACAGAGCCTTCTGTCATATTCTGTCACGGAGAAAGTTTTCCTTTTTATACTGCCTCCTTCTTTTCTCTGATCCTCTTTCACAGTAAATAAAATCAGACTGGATTCATAAATGGAACCAGACATTTCCTGGTGACGCCCTGAGGAACAGGAATGTGTACCATGGTCTGCTGTATATTCCTTGGGCAACTAGAGTTCAGCCTAGATCTTTCACCTTCTCTGCCACTTGCAAAGAGCTCTGTAGTTTCTAACAAATGTTTTCCCTGCATATTTGTGATATTGAATTGAAATATATGATGTAAATCTATTTCCATATTTGTGATAATATATCTCATTAAATTGCCTTAACTATTTTAACTTGCAAATATATTTTTTTCTTGATCTAAACAGCAAGATTTTTTTTTTTTTTTTGTGGAATAGAGGGAGGACTTTAAAACAAAAATAAAATCAAAACACTCTCTTATTACAGCAATTAATATAGTAATTATTATAGTATTTATTACAGAAATTCTATTTATCATGATGATATCAGTGATTAAATCAGATTTGACTTTTTATTTATTCATCAAAATTTTGATGAAACACTCAGAAAAATGCTCCTTTCTTTGAAGACGGGAATAAGTAAAACATGATACTGAAAAGACATTGCTTTAAACATTGATTATGCTATGAAAATTTTGTCTTAGGGGCTTCAGTTCAACTTTGTTTTAAAGTATATGACTGACTTTGAAGTACTTGAATCATCATATCAAATGAGAGATCATTAGCTGTTTAAAAATATGCTTGTGTTGGAGCCCTTAAAAAAAGATCTGGACTGAAAGCACAGATTGAAAAGTAATTTAAGTGCCTGAGGTAGGCAGGGGAAGAGTGCCAGCAGGGCCTAGCAAGTCTCAGGGTTTGATATCTGGGGAATCAATCCTCCAGAGCTTCACCACCACTCCACTTCTCTACAGTTTGGAAGCAGTGCGAGTACCTTCTATAGCAAGTACTACAAGTATCAGGAACATAATTCTGGCTTCAATTCAGCTGGAGTCAAGGAGCTAAGCTAAATGTTCTTCATGTCCTGTGAAGTGATATATAAGCCTGGGGTACCATAAATGTATCTCAAGATCAGTTTGGCCTTGAGCAGATATTAAATCAGTAATAAAGAAAAGCATGGACTTTTAGGTAACTTACTGGGAGAAGAAGGCATAGAACTTCATCAAACAAGTGGTTTTGAATTTAATAGAAAAGTACATCAATAATCCAGAAAGCAAGGAATTCATTCTAAACTTCTGTCCAGCTGAGTTCCTTCAACAATAGGTTTCCATGTCAAACATGCCTATGCATATGTATGTCTTCTCTCTTCCTCCAGTCTGACCCTTCCTTTCCACACCTCTGTCCTGCCACTGCGTCCAAATTCTTTTCCACAAAAAAGAACTGTAAAAATAATAACAAACAAAAAAGAGCACCCCACGATTGTGACATAATATCACCACTATCGGCACTATGATGTCATGCAGACAGATGTGAAAAATGAAGCTGTGAGGAAGAAGCACACAGAGTACGGAGTGAATCAGAGGGATTAAGATTAAAAACATGGTCAGTTTTTCTGTTAGCCAACTCTGTGTTACAATCAACAATTCATGCCATTTATCTGAATTCTGTTTCAAGATGACAACATAGATAGCAAGGTTGTGAAAGATGGGAATTTTACAGGGAAACATCTATAGTTTTAAACTTCATGTTGCAAAGCTCATTTTTTTGGGATGCCCAATATCATATTATTGTGAAGCCTTTAGATTGCACTGTAGCTATAGAAACACTTCTAATAGGACAGGGCAGGTGGGAATATATCTGACTATTTTCTTCTTTTTTTTTTTTTTTTTCTTCTTTCATGTAGATTAAGGAAGAGAATATTATATTCACTGTGATGGTTTTGATATCCAAATCAATTTTTGAGGTCTTCATCCTTAGCTGTCTGTACAGTCAGTGAAGATGTGGTCAAGTATAGTTACTGAAGTCAAGGGCACAATTCTTCTCATTCTGAAATAGACATCTAAATGAAATTAAATGAACCAGAACCTGAAAGCACTTTTTTTTTTTCCCCTTGATGGTAAAGGAAGTCATTCTTTTGTGACTGTGTCATTTGCAGATAGCTATTCTGTAGATATCTCAAATTTGTTTAGATTAATCGCATTCACAATATTTGAATAGCTAAACTAAGATGAGATTATCTCTGATTTTCCTCTTTCTATTAAACATTTTAGTGGTTTTTTTGTGTTTTTTTCCCCCCTTACTAGCTGATAGCTACAGAATAAGATAGGGAGAAGAGTAACTGAGGGACTGGAAATCATAATAAACAAAGCTGTATAAAATAGAGATTTCTTCCATCGCCTTTATAATTATAAACAAATGACTTTCAAATAGCTTAAGCTTTAAAGATTAAATTCTAAAAGTTGAAGTTACGACCTTAAAAAAAGGGAGGAGGGAGGAAGGAAGGGGGAAAAAAAAGACAGAAAACAGATCTGTAAAGCTGTCAACACAAGCCAAAAAAAGGAGAACTGTGAAGATACACACAAATTTGTATATACAAAGATATATACAAATAAAGAAACTGTAGAGACTCCTCTCATTTTGGGTTCTGTTTAGTAAGAATCTGAGTTCTACACATGGAACATCCTCACAGCGAATCTGATATCACTTCCTCTGCTGGCAATCTTTATTGGAGAAGGAAAATAAATGGGTCAATATAGCATCAAAGTGGAACTATGAGACTATGCATTGCTGTATAAATTTAATAGAACTTCGCAAATGAAGTGCTGTTTAATTCCTCGTGGTTGTTTCATTCTTTTTAAGATAAAGGGGGGAAAAAGTGTTTTAAGCAGAATAAAAAAAAAATAATGAGAATGTTCAGTTACACTTTTCATTTTTCTATACATTAAAAGGTAGTTATTCTCTGRAATGTATTTTTAATGTTCTTGAGTAATAAAGATCTGTAGGAGGGTAGCTGTCTTTTTGAGACTCTCTCAGCCCCTGAAATACTCCAGGTAGCCATTAGGTATCAGGAAATTACCTCTTCCCATCACTGATTTGCTATGTCATGAATTATAAATCATTATCATTAAAACATTGATTTTACATCCATGAAGAGTGTGCTCAGATAGAAGTCATCTTAAGAAAACAGCAGCATGTGGATTTCCAGCTGCCTTCTTGTTTGTAAACCTTTTCATGTATCAAAAAAATGAACCTGATTAGCCATGTCAAATATTTCAAAACAAGAAATAAATGAGTGGAAATAAGAACAAACTGTCTGTCACAGCTTTACAGACCAGATAAATTTGACATCATTCCATCAGTGATGACTGCAGTCTAAGAGAAACTTAGGAAAAAAGGTGCCCTTGAAATTGTTTTGCTTACCCTTTGAAGAAATATCTCCATTCATTTTGGTGTGATGCTCCCTCTATGCAGCAAGTAGAATAGCTGCTGATGAGCTACAGATCTTCAATTTGTTAGCAATGCATATTAAATTAAGAGTTTAGATCTGCAATAATAATTTTACATGAAAATGCCTACAGCCAAACTCCCAAAATTTTTGTTATGATCTTGCAATCACTGTTGATTAGTTATAATTGGTCTATAACTTCAGAAACAAAGGAGATCATTCACTGAATCATACAGATACTAAACAATTTACATAAAGATGAGAAAATATTCTTGAACTTATGGAGCATTTAATAATTGTTCTAAAGACTATTTGGTTGCTATTAATATTAGAAAATAATTGTATTATTTCATCAGCTTTTACTCTTGAACACARTGTATTTTTTGCTAAGAGAATAATGCAGACATAGTCACTGTGAAGCAAAATAGGAAGTCTGAACTCGAAATATGCAGTGTGATGTTTTCGTCGTAGAGTGACGCACTCTATCTATATGCAGAATCACATGAAGGTGACTTTCTTGACCAGACTTAACCAAACAATGTATTATTCCATTTTACTGCTTACATAAAAACCAGGCAAATTAAAACATATACAACATATACTAAAGAAAGTTTTTTTTTGTTTTTTTGCTTGTTTTGCTTTGTTTTTACAAAGATGTGAAGACACAAGTTTAGATACAGGAAAGCAAAGAGAATTTCTGTAATATTTTTGAATCACATTCCTAGAGCACATTTAAGAAATGGAGATTACTGCTGAAACAAGACCATGACATCATCAGGAACACAACAGAAGGACAAGAAAACCTGAACAATTACAATGAAGGTAATTGGTAAGGTACCATAGCCTGAAGCTTTCTATAATTGAGACAAAACCGATTAACATCCATAGACAATTTGTTCATATCTCCTTTCCCTTCATCAGTAGCATCTTCAGTTATTTTCTACCTCTGTATTAATGAGGATGTTGTACACATAAGGGCACCTGTATAGTTGCTCTGGTCTCAGAGTTCACAAATGACAACATTTAATTTGATTTGCACCTCAAAGTTAGAACCATGTGTTCTCAGTACAGCATTCGATTTGCAGCACAGCACTCTTGCAAATCCTACACATTATACTTCAGCTTTGGAAATTATTTTAGAAAGATTTAAAAGAAAGAAAAATAGGTGACTTCAGTACCTCTTCTATCTATGTCTGATTATTTCCTTACAAAAAGGCCTAAGTGGGATAGAAGGCAAGGGAAAAACAGGACGAAGAATGAAAGTAGTTAGAAAAAAAAAAAAAAAAAGCTAAATTATTTACTTAATTTGAAACTTGATCTTTGTATTTTCTGGTTTCATACGATTACAACTGTTTATATACTCACGAAACTTCTCCAGCTATCTGATTCGAATAACCATTCCAATTTTCAGATAAAGAGAGAGAACTCTGAAAGATAAAAGTGTTTTCTATTTTATTTCTTTTTTTTTTTTTGGGGGGGGGGCTATCTAAATAATAACCAGTTTATTAACATAGGGAACATTCCCCTCACCTAGAGAAGAATAACCCTATGCACTAGGACAGATTAGGGTTTGACCTGGTGGAGAACAGCTCTTGAAAGAAGGACCTGAGAGTCCTGGTGAACTAGAAACTGAACATGAGCCAGCAATATGCCCTTGAGGCCAAAGGGGCCAATGATATTCTGGGGTACATTAGGAAGAGCATTGCCGACAGGTCTAGGGAGGTGAGCCTTCCCTGGTTAGAAGCCTCCCTGGAGAGCCAGCCCTGGTTAGATCACATCTGGAGTGTGGGGCCCAGTTCTGGGCTTCCCCAGTACAAGAGAGACATGTTGCTACTGAAGAGAGTCCAGTGTAGAGCCAGAAAGATGAGGGGACTGGAACATCTCTTATAGGAGGAAAGGCTGGAGAACTGGTTCTGTTTAACCTACAGAAGAAAAGGTTGAGAGAGGATCTAATCAGAGTATACAAATACTTTAAGGAAAGATGTTGAGAGGATGTGGCTAGACTCTTTTCAGGGGTGGTTTGTTAGAGGACAAGAGGCAACAGGCACAAACTGAAACACAAGAAGTTCCATTTCAATATGAGGAAAAACTTCTTGACTGTGAGAATGACAGAGCACTGGAACAGGTTGCCCAGGGAGGATGTGGAGTCTCCTTCTTTGGAAGATTCAAAAGCCACCTGGATGCAATCCTGTACAACATGCTCTAGGTGACTCCACTTAAGTAGATGACCCTGATTAAATTGGATTAGATTATTTCCAGAGGTCCATTCCAAACTCTGATTCTGTTATATGCTGGAGGGCAAGCCTCTGTCCAGAGTGACAAGGCAGGTTGGAGAAATGGAATAAACTATTGAAACTCAACAAGGACAAATGCAAAGTTCCTCCCCTGGGAAGGAAGACCCCAATGGTAGAGATACAGACCAGTGATTGACAGTCTATGGAACAGCTCTGCCTAGAAGGATCCCATGGGACAGCGAGCTGAATGTGAGCCAGTAGTGAGTGCTAGCAGCAAACTCAGTCAACATCATCTGAGGTTCTGTTGACAGGAACACAAGCAATTGATTTTGGGAAGGGATATTTCCCGTCTGTTCAGCATATATTAAACCTACATGTTAAATGTGTAGATACTATTTCCTGTTTTGGGTCCTGGAATACAAGAAAAATAGTACAGGGCATAGGTAAACTGGAGGCCTAGCAGAGAACAACCAGAATAGCTAGGCTGCATTCCTTGCCCCACAGGAATAGGCTGAGGGAGAAGGGTTTTTTTTCAACCTGCAGAATGGATAACATGGTGGGACCTAATAGCAGTCCTAACAGCATCTGCAGAGGAGTCAGCAAGAAGACAGTCAGTCCCTTCACAGCCTGAATGTAAAGAAGCTTTTTCCCCATGAGGACAGTCAGGCAGTGGAGCAGGTAGCCCAGAGAAGATGTGCCCTCTCTGTACCTGGATGTTTTCAACACAAAGCCCTGGCCTGGCCTGACCTCACAGTTGTTCCTGCTTTGTGCAGAAGTTTGGAATAGAGACCTCCAGATGTCCCTTCCCATTTATATAAACCTATGATACCAAAGATGTCACAGAGCTTTTTTGCTTATATGATTATCACAGTATGAATCATCAGATAACCTACGTAAATGGTTAGGATACTCTAGTCTCAGGAACTGCAAGGTATTTATCCAAAAATAATGCACATCAGGTAGGTAAGAAAACCATTTATACGTACATGCAGCATTTCAGAATATTTTTATTCTGGAAAGATGTTCTTTTCTCTGTGAATATATGAGTCCTTGATGTCTTAATTGCACAAACTAATAATTTAATTCATCAGTAGATAATGGCTACTTATACAGCTTATCAACAAAATCATGAGACAGCTCTTCTTGCTAGATGTTTCAGACTTCTAAAGCAATGTAAAATTAACTTGATTGGTAGCAAAAAGATTTCAATGTGATCAAAATAAGATTATTCTCCAAAATATACTTCAAAAGATATAAACCTCTGCATTGTTTTCAGTAAACCTCATTGTATCAGTGGTCAGCAGATATTTTCAGAAGATGATTAAATAGGTTGGAAATTTAGTTAATTAGCAAGTCAGACTTAAATGAGCCTCACAATTTATTATTCACTGACAGGTTAACAATTTCAGCTCTCAAAAAAAACTTAAGGGAAAAAAAAAAGAGGGGCTTATTATCTGACATGTAAAAGTAAGGTTAGGTCACCTGATCAGGGCAGATAGCCAGGAGACAAAGCTGGCAGCAAGTCTGTCCAGTAATGACCCACTATTCTCTCAGTGCCGAGCTGGGACCAGAACATGCTGAGGGACAGCTGAGAGCTGAGAGTGGTCGCCAAGCAAGTCTGTAGACATAAGGTAGGTTCAAGGACAAGTGGGAAAGTCCCAAGATCAGGGTCATTAGAGTACAAGGCCCAGCCTGAGCCAAATTTGTGGCTCCTAAGCCAGTAAATAGAAGGTCCCTGAGTGAGTGGAGGCCCAAGGAAGGCATCTGACACTTCTAACCCAATGCATCAGTTTTCACTTCTCTCTGCTCTTTCCTGCAATTTACCTGTATTTGTAGAAATCTGATCCAAGATGACACAGTTCTGTCATATCTGAACTGGTCTTGGACACAGGCACTCCCATCCCCGGAATAGGCGTGAGTGGGAAAGGGTTGCAAAGTGTTATGAAAAAGATAGCTATATTCTAGTCAGGTCAGTCTGAGCTCCATGGTGCACTCAGGACTCAGACATAATTGGATAAGGATGTACGTGTGCCTTGTACACTTAGAAGAAGAAAGAAAAGAGGGAAACTTTTATAGATACTCAGAAGAGCAGTAACAGCATTGATTCCATAATTATGCTTACTTCAGCTTCCCTACAGCTGTAGAAGAGATGTTTGAATGAAAGTGGCCCTTGAGTTCTTAGCCTGGGAATGAATCACCAAGATAGGAAACAAAGCAACGTAGCAATGTTAGCAATAAAGATGATTAAGGGACTGGAATATCTCTTGTATGAGGAAAGACTAAGTGAGTTGGGCCTGTTTAGCCTGAAGAAGATAAGATGAGAGGGAATCTTATCAATATGTATAAATACTTGAGGGGACAATGTAGGGAGGATGAGGGCAAACTCTTCTTGGTGGTGGCCAGCGACAGCACAAGGAATAAGGGATACAAACTGAAACACAGGAGGTTTCATTTCCGTGTGAGGAAGAACTTTCCTGTGAGGGTGACAGAGCCCTGGAACAGATTGCCCAGAGAGGTTGTGGAGCCTCCTCCTTTCGAAATCTTCAGAATCCACCTGGATGTGACCCTGTGCCACATGCTATAGGAGTTCTTGCTTGAACAGGGGGATTGGACTAGTTGATCTCTAGAGGGCCCTTCCAACCTGAGCCACTCTGTGATTACTATTCAGTAATCTCTTATCTGTGGTTTCAGTCACTTTTCACATAATTCTGAGAATTCTGAGATGTTCTTCCCAAGCCCCAGAAAAAATTAGGAGAGAGATGCACCAGACTTGTAAGGAGTCAGAGCTCCTGACACATAATTTGGGAACTGTAATTTGGTGAGTCGTTTAAATGCTCAAATTCTACCCCTGGAACCTACAAGTAGCATGCCTGTCACATTAGGATATTCCATCAAAAACAACTGAAAGAGATCAAAGTTATGTATAAACAGCACTCTAGAATCTATGTACTGAACTAGAGTACTGAAGCAGATCCAAAGAAGAGGAACAGACTTTGTAAAGTGCGCTAATTAGTAGGTATTATCCCAGTCTCTGTTTCTGAAATTTTATTCTTTATTAAAAAGCATCAGTCACTTGTCAAAAATATATATTTTTTTTTTTTTAGCCTTAATGACTTGACGTGATCTGCATCAAGTAACTATTGGGCCATTAGTGACTTTACATGTTCCATTTTTCTCAGAATTCTTTCAATTAAATACATTCATGTTCTCTAAGGCTCTCAGCACAGAATGTAGACTGTACATCCATGTGAATGTGAACCTTTACTGAAGACAAGTGGAAAAAACTAACATGAACTTACAAGCAGCCTGGGTGGACCTCACAGCTTGGATTAGGGTTTCTATTCTTTCTTTCCTGAACAAGACTTCAACACTTCAAACCTGCTCATCTGGAATTTACTGATAATAGCCAGATAAATCAAACATAAAGGAGAAATTAGTATCAAAAATAGTTTACAAGAAGGTAGATATTGAAAAAAGAGTTAAAAGAAGTTTACTGCTATACTATCAGTTTCAGCTGTTGATGTCACATTCAAGATCCTTCTTTCAGAAAAAGGCTTCTGATTAGTTTGACTGGATAGCCTGTAGAAATTTTCCAGTACATAGAATACAGCATGTTTTTCAGAGAAACAGCTTGTGATTTATTTCTACAAAGGATATACTAGGATTACTATCAAATCTGTACTGGTGGTTAATTATGTGATTGCTCCTTCACAGAAGGTAGAATAAACCAATCTTTCAATAGTCTTACAAGGAGTATACTAAACTAAATGTGTTAAGAAACCCATAAACTTCTATGTATGCAAAAGCATGCAAAAATGAAGAAAAATCTGGATATCTGGGTGCAGTTTCAGTGATAGAGATTAAGAAATACTAATATGTGGTTTGAAGAAAATGGGCAAAAGATAGATGAAATTACTAAGTTCTCAATCAAGGGGAAAGTGATATGTGGAACATAAACTAGATTAATTTGACAATAGAAGCTGTATGATCAAATAGCGGACATTTATTTATATAAATTCGGTGGTGTTATATGTTCTCTGGCAAGAAGTAAACTAACATTAACACTTGAAGATTCAGTGAAATACAGTTGCAACTGACGTGGACCATATTTCAGCCTACAAAGACTCACCATCTCTTTTACTTCCTGTTTGTTAATCGGAGCTATTCTTCCAGTTTACAAATAACCCTTTTATATTGGACCAATAAGTATATAACACATTAAAAATCAGAAATAGCACAAATAAAATTCTTGTTTTGCTTTATTCTCCAGACCTCTCCTTATTAGACTAAAACTTCCTGTTAAATGGAAAATATGCTGAAACAATGCCTGCTGTGTGGTTTATAAAATTTATATCCCCAAAAATATTTTTTCCCAAAACCAGGTCAGACTCAGATTGCTTTATAAGTTTACTCTCAAAAATGTCACATCTTCCATCAATTCTGAAAGAAAGCAGATAATTATAGCAACAATTCTGACATTAAGTGAATATTAAATTTGATCAGGGACAAAATTTAGAAAAAAAACTTTTTTTCTTTTAAAAAGTATTTGGTGTTATAATGCTTCTGAAATATTTGTTTTCAATAGTTATATGCACTTTTTTGTCTCATGAGACTTTTTTTTCCTCTCCAGTATTTTGACACAGTTTTGAAAATGTGTTAATGAGAATACTTCTATTTTTTCTACCAATATAGTTTCAAAATAATTTAATTAATTAGTAGGTCTGTGCAAGGAAGTTGMTGTGAAAAGAGCTGATATTTTATCAAATACGTTGTTAAATTAAATGCGAAAATACTGAAAATAATTCCTTTGTATATAAGAATAGGGGTATTGTTTGTTGATTTAGAACTATTACCAAAATCTTCTACCAATGGCATTTAGATATATTTCAAAAGCACTATAAAACATTTGTCCCCAAAGTAAAAATATTATGAATCCACAAAGAAACATTAAAAATTTGTATTTTCAAAATTATTGAATTAATAATTTAATTATTAATTAATAGCTTTACTTATGTGTTTGTTTTCTAATTCATCTCTATTACAAAATATACTGAAAACAGTGCAAATGTTCCATGCTATGATGGAGACATGGAGACAGACATTTATTTCATTTTAAGGGCTTTTGAAAAATGACTGAAGAATGTATACTATCTTCATAATCATATGTTCCACTGTGCAATATTGTTAACATCCATATTTCATGAATAAAACTTATGTTGGAAACAATGACTTTAAACTCCTAGTCTTCTACAGAGAATGATTTTCCTTCTGTCAGCATTTTATGTAAATTCTCTTCTCTGCATATTTTGTGTTTTTTTTTTTTTTTTCAATTAGTTTCATTTCTTCATTTTTAAATCCATTTTCAAGAGGTGAAAGGTGCCTGACTCACATAAAACAGAGGTCTATGTGTCTAATTTTCGGTATACACAAATAACTACAACAATTCCAGGCACATCCCAGATCTGCCTCTGATTTTCATTAGGAATTATTTAGTTCTGAAAATGTCTAAAATCAATGAGTTGAATTTTATAATGCCAAATATTAAGCATCTTCATTGTCAAAGTGAAACTCATAACTTCTACATTTGAACACTCCAATTTATAATTATCAATTTTGTTTATACGTGTCCATACAGTGTTTCAAATAATTTCCTCTTGCCCAGTGTGATTGAAAGTAATATTTTCCAATGTGATTCACTAGTTGTATGGTAGATAATATAAGTCATGAAATAATATCCCATAATTCATTTGTAGCTGGTAGAAATTCTAAATACTCACAAAGTGTACAGTAAGGTACATAATTTATTAACACATAGGTGAATTTAAATTTTCATTAATTTGTTCATCTAGGGACTCCTCATACTGACAAAATATAGTTCATCCTGTGATGCGAGGGAGCGTCCGGAGTCAAAGACGCAGTCTCATAGAGATTAAGTCAATGCTCCGTTTATTGCAGATTCCACCACACTTTTATACCGTAAATCGTAAGCCGCACACCTGACCAATCATGATTTTACAMACTCTCCTCTCGCCTCTGTCTSGCCACTGTCTCCGGGGCTGGCATCCAATCCCTTATAAGTTTACCTATAAGATTCTGGATACAATACCTTTTATGCCTAAAAACAAGTGCGCCACAGCTACTGTCCAATTAGCTTCATGGTCACGCAGCAGCCACACAGCTGCCTTTATTTTCGATCCGCTGATGGAACAAGTACACTGTTGGCCTTGAAGTTGGTTATCTACTAACAAGGCAAGCTGCCTGCTAATAGGCACTGTACGGCCGTCCTTGGAGCGGGCCCCAACAATCCTGGTACTAGCTTTTTCAGATTATAATGCCATGCCACATGTGTCAGCTGTAAAGGGCAGTATTACAGGAGCCTGTGACAACTGGTGCTTATTGCTGTTGGTAGCTCAGTAGCACTGTCGGCAGGGGTAGAAGAGAGGATGAATGATTGTATTTGGTCCTTATGATCATATGACTCATGTAGTGGATGAAGGAAAGGCTGAGGACGTGGTCTGCTTGGACTTTAGTAAGGCCTTTGACACAGTATCCCACTTCATTCTCCTGGAGAAGCTCACAGCTCATGGCTTAGATTATAGGTATACTCTTCTCTGGCTGAAAAACTGGCTGGATAGCCAGGCCCAGAGAGTGGTGGTGAATGGAGTTAAATCCAGCTGGTGACAAGTAAAAGTGATGTTCCCCAGGGGACAGTGTTGGGACCGGTTCTCTTTAATAGCTCTATCAATGATCTCAATGAGGAGACTGAGTATGTGCTCAGCAAATTTGCAGACAACACCAAACTGAGAGGAAAAGAAGATCTGCTTGAGGGAGGAAAGCTCTACAGAGGAATCTGGGCAGATTAGATCAATGAACTGAGACCAACTTTATGAGATTCAATAAGGCCAAGCGCTGGGTCCTGCACTTCAGTCACAACAACCTTATGCAGCACTACAGGCTTGGGGCAGACTGGCTAGAGAGTTGTGTGGCAGAAAATGATCTGGGGGTGTTGGTCAACAGCCAGCTGAACATAAGTCAACAGTGTGCCCCAGATGGCCCAGAAGGGCCACAGCCTGCTGACTTGTATCAACAAGGGTTCAGCCAGCAGGACTAAGCAAATGATCACCCTCTTATACTCAGCACTGGTGAGGCCACATCTGTTCAGTTTTGGGCCTCTCCCTGCAAGAAAGACATGGAGGTGCTGGAGCATGTCCAAAAAGGGCTAAGAAAGCTGGTGAATGGTCTGACAGCTCAAACCTTATGAGGAGTAGCTGAGAGAGATAGATTATTTATTCTGGAGCAGACTCAGGAGAGATGCTATCGCTCTCTATAACTTCCTGACAGGAGGTTGTAGTGAAGCATAGTCAATCTTATCTCCAAAATAACTACTGATAGAACAAAAGGAAATGGCCTGAAGTTGCATCAAGAAGGTTCAGGTTAGATATCAGGAAAAAATTCTACACAGAATGAGTGTTGAAGTATTGGAACAAGCTTTCCAAGGAAGTAGTAGAGTCACTTAGGGAAAYGGTTTAGCAGGCATGGGGGCTATAGGTTTGTGGTAGCTCTTGATGATCTTGAAGGTTGTTTCCAACTCTAATGATTCTATTATTCTATGATCTGAGTGCAAGTTTCTTTGGGGGCACACGGGGAATTGGTGAAAGGATGAGAAAGAGGAGAAGGGTATGGAGAAGAGCAAGGAAAATGAGGGGAAGTAAGAAGAGAAGGATGAGAAGACAGAGAAAGAAAAAAAGGAAGTGGAAAAGGAGAAGGAGGAAGCAGAGAAAGGAGAAGGATGGAGAAAGAGAAGGATATAGAAAAGAAGAAGGGAAAAGACATGGTGAAAGATAAAGAAGAGGAAAAGAGGAAGGCAATTAAGGAAGAAAGAGTAAGGAAGGAAGAAAGGGAAAAAGAGGAGAAAGGAAAAAATGAAAAAAAAAAAATATTGCTTTCTTGTTTGACCTTGACCTGATTGCATCTAATGTTTGCAATTTGCTTTCTGTAATATATCCCTCCATTCTTCTAGTAAATGAATGCAATCTATTCCTTTACCCTGCCTGAATGCATTAATAGCACATTTAATTAGTATGTTTCTCTATTGCCATATCCTGATATTTTGCTTACAGACTGTCCTCATATTCTCCACTAGTCAGTCTACTTCTCTACTTCTTTCTGATTTTTTTTTTCTTTTTAGGTTGAAATACACATAGAAGGAAATAATTATTTGATTAAAAAGTATCCAACAGAAGCAGCTGATAGGTCTTTTTTTTCAGTTAAATAAATTTTATAAATATATTTTCCTTGCTTTGTTATATGCAAGGAAATTACTTTGCATATATGTTATGTTAAATAATTAATCTGCACAGTATTTTATTAATAATAATGAATTAATTATTTTTATGCATAAAAATATACAGGTCCTTCTTTAAAAGATCATTTAATTGGAACTTCTACCCCAAGAAAGATTTAACTATTCATATGAGTTCAAAATGGCTGTGAATTGCCATCCTTCTGGTTTCTACAAAATTGCAAATTAGGCAAAATCTAGTTTTAACCATAATTTACTACAATTAGTAAATTAGATTTCATTAATAGACATATCTCTTTGATATTTTCCATTACAATTCTTCTTTAAAATTGTTTAGGCTGGTTGGGTCTTTGTGCTTTTGTTATTTTTACTCTTGTTTGTTTTTATTAACATTGAAATATAAACAAATCAGTCACTTTCTATAATTTATGAAATTCTAGAATTTTCACTAGAAAATCTTACAAGTAACTAATCAAAAAGTTTTGATCAGTCATTGAAGAATGGAGTCATATATGGACTGGGGTGACATTGCTGGAGAGATTTCTTTTTTTTTTAATCTCTCTGACAGCTATCTAATTGAGTAAATTTGTAATTTGACCTTTGCATTTTTTCTTTGTTTGCTTGTAAAGCAGCTGGAATATATTTGTTTAAGATTTTCAGAAGATTCTTTTCTTGTCCCTTGACATGACCTTCCTCTCATATTTCCTGACCAAATTTTAAAAGTACACCAATACTTCTTAAAAAACAGAATAAAAAAAAAAACAGAAACAAACAGGAAAAACAAACAAACAAAAAACATAGGCCCAATGAACATGGTTGAATACTGGATCCTATTAATGTATTCTGCTTAATTATTAGTCAACTATTCAGTGTTTTTTTTTCCTCACACCACCATATCCCTCACAATTTCTCAAGCACTTTTACCTGCAAATAATCAAAACCATACAAGTACCAGAGTGGGCTTACATGCTATGTACTGCATACAAAGCCAGTCTTGGCTACTTGCCCTCAGGACCAACCTGCAGTGTCCGGCTCTCTTTTATTTCCAGTATAGGCACAGCCTGGGCAACTTTGTCATGAAAACTTCACTGCTGATCTTTTTCTAGCCAAAGGTCACATTTATAACATGCTAACCATCTTTTCACTAGAATTCAAATGCAAAGGGCCAAGGAGCAAATATTTGGTGACAGCACTAAAATTGCAGCAAAAGGAACAGAAGGGCAGAAGAAGCAGGAGAGAGCAGCAATTTGAAATAAAGGTCTGAGTGAGCAGTTCCATGGCCAGAGAAAATACTATAAACTGTTATATACACTGAAAATTTGAACTGTAGTCATATCAAATGGGATCATCCAGAATTAATGGACACTTCAAAATTCTAGCATTAATCCTTTTGTATCTCAGACGGGGATAATAGCATTATCATTCCTCAAAGCAATATTGAAAATGAGAACTAATGCTTGTGAGCTACTCAGATATCACGCACAGATGTGTATCACAAAAATGCCCCAGAGGAAATTCATAATTCTGAATTCCATGAAGGACTGCAATGGTGTACTGTAAATAAGAGCTGGCTGACGTACTGAATGACGAAGGTAAAAAATAATTTTCTATCTGCCTTTATATTGCACACACTCTGTTCTTTGTCCGGAATGATGGAGATGTCTCTAGGAAAAAAAAGGAAAAATCAGACGGTTGTATAATTACAGTCTGTATCATATGGCATGTGACAGACAGCTTAGAATAAGGTTGTGTAGGAAATTTTATTTGGCATTGCTGGGCTTTAGAGTCTTTCCCTTCATAGTGTTTTTAGAAGTCTGTTTGCAGCTCCTTTCTCCCATTTATACACAGTAACATAATCAGTTTGCATTCTCTTTTCTATATTTTTATGTGGCTGCTCACCTGAATAAATCCAGAAGAAGACATGATTGGCATTAGCTGATTGCATTGCTATACAGCATCCACTCCTGTGGAGCAGAGGGCATGAATCTTTTTTAGTTTGCCTGACACATGAGGTGTTCAGGAACTGAAAACAGGCAGTTTCTACTGACCTAAGCGGAAGAGCTACATGGGGGCTATGAAGCCCTAATAACCACATAGACTGCAGATTTTGCAGTGATGAAGGGAAAGAATGACCTTTTTGTATGTGCTGTTCAAGGAAGAAGCCTACTTAATTTGAGTTCAATTCCAGTGAGTGGGGTTTGTACTAAACAGTGTCATTACTATCAGTGTCAGTACTATCAACTATTCGCATGGTTATTTCCTTCTCTTTGGGTTTATAAGTCACAAAATGAAGAGCTTGGTTCAAATGGTATCTGCAATAGTACGCAGTAATAAAAAGAAATACTAATTCTTTTGTAAGCCCCTGAGAGCAAAGTCTCTACTTTTTATGTTTGCTCAGCATCAAATACAATAGAGCGACAATCCTTGTTGTGCTCTTGGGAACAATGTCAACATTTTTGCTGTAAGAGTGTTGGTATTTGATTAAATCCTCAGTTTTTTGTTGCAGTTAGTGTTCAAATTATAAAATTGACCAAAACTCAGAATAGAGAGAAAAAAGAAAACATTACCCTCTCTCATATGTTTTCCAAGCTCGGATGAGTCACAGTCTTTTAAATTGCCTTTGTCTCCATGGGGCAGTGAGTTCCACAACTTCATAATTACTCTGAGATTTGCGAGTTGTGAGTTTTAGCCTTTTCTATCACCTTTACACTCCACTTACCATTTAGAGAAATAGCAAAGCACCAATCAAACATTTAACCCAGCCATTTGTCAAAATTGCATAAAAAGTTATGATGCTTTGCCTTGCAGAGAGACCACAGGTTATAATGCAAAAACAAAACAAAACAAAAAAAAAAAAAAAAAAAAAAAATTCTAAAGGCAGATAAAAATGGTTGCCCATGCTCATGTACCAGTGCTGAATCTGGCTTTTATCAGTTAGAAGAGTATAAAAAAAAAAAAAAAAGAAAAAAAAAAAAAAAAAAAAAAAAAAAACAGATTTCAGTTTTTCAGGATCCATTGCAGCATATTACTGTGCTGAACAGTAAGGGAAAATGACGTGTTTTGGAGATTTTCAGTGCGGAAAGCGGGGGAGGGTGTAGCAGGCTACTTCTCCATGAAAGAAGCGCTTTGTCCACTGTGCTAAAATGAGCTACTTGTTGGTGTGCAGAGCTGGCAGGGGGCCAGGGTTTCCAGACCTCACATTTTCTTAGCTTCTCTTTGTCTCATGCATTGGACGGTATTTCTAACTGGTGTAAGGATTTGTGGCATTCTTCTCATGTCAAAAAGAACAATAACAAAAAACAATAATATAAAGTAAGAGTAGCATTTTTTAAGTTATTTACACAGAGCAAAATGACTCTCTTCATCTCAATGATTAGAGATGCTAGACCAGAATCAGCACATTTTTTTTCCTGATCTTAAAAGAATCTTCTTAGCCTTCAATTAAAATTTACAGTTAACACACCTCCTTAATTCCTCATACTTTCTTCTTAATAAATCACAAACGTATACACTATTTACATACACATCTGTTTTGTTACCTGTTTCATATTCTATGGGTTTTTTGTTATTATTTTGTTTATTTTTTTCTGTTCTTTGGTAGTGGAGCTGATAAGCAGATCAAATTCCAATAAGTTTCTGAAGTCATTTTAAAAATAAATTACTGGAAAAAATTGTTGTCATAAACCATTTCCATTACCAAAAAAAAAAAAAAAAAAAAAAAAAAAAGTCATCCATGACTACAGCTGGAGGGAGAATAGATTTTAAGCAAAAATGAAGTATTAAAGGAAGAAAAAAAGGAATGCTTCAATTCAGAAAAAAAAAAAAGGCAGTGGTTGTGAGAAGTCAAAATTGGCTTTTGCCAATTGCAACTTTCTCGTTGTGTAACTACTATTTCCCCTTTACTTATTTACCTTTTTTTAAAAAAAATAATAATTTTCATTGGAGAAATTAATAAGACCTCACCTTTCCTTACAGAAGGGATTGTTTTTTGCTGAGAACTGTTTTGTTTTTATCATTATTAAAGCATTTTACAGCAAGGCCCTTTTCTTTCATTTTTGGAAAAATCCATTCCAAGTACATTTAAATAAGATATGCAAAATGAAAACCCTGAAAAATTATCCAGCAGGTACATGCTTCTGTAGAGGTCAGTAAAAAAATAAAATAAAATAAAATAAAATAAAATAAAATAAAATAAAATAAAATAAAATAAAATAAAATAAAATAAAATAGTAATTTGACTTTCCTTGTCCTCAATGCACAGAATCACACAGAATCACCAAATGCTTAAGGTTGGAAGAGGCCTCTAGAGACTATCTAGTCCAAACACCCAGCTGAAGCAGGGACACCTAGAGCACATGGCACAGGATCARATCCAGGTGGATTTTGAAGATCTCCAGCAAAGGAGACTCCACAGCCCTTCTGGGCTCCCTGTTTCAGGACTCTGTCACCCTCAAAGGAAAGAAGTTCTTCCTCATATGCAGATGGAGCTTCCAATGTTTCAACTTGTAACTGTTACACCTTGTCCAATCTCTGGTCACCACTGAGAAGAGTTCAGCCCCTTCCTCCCTACATTCACCCCCCAGGTACTTATATATATTGATCAGATGCCCTCTCAGTCTGCTCTTGTCTAGGACAAACATGCCCAGCTCGTATAGTCTTTCTATGGACAGACAGATAGAAGCTCACATAGTCTTTCTATAGATAGATGGAAGATATGGAGCTTCTAGAGAGGGTCCAGCAGAGAGCAACAAAGATGATTAAGGGAGTTCAGCATCTATCTTATGAGGAAAGACTAAGTGAGATGGACCTATTTAGCCTGGAGAAGAGAAGATTGAGAAGGGATGTGATCAATATGTATAAATATCTGAAGGGTGAATGGGAGGAAGGGCCAAACTCTTCTCAGTCGTGGCCAGTCGTGACAAGGGGCAATGGGTATAAGTTGAAGCACAGGAAGTTCTATCTGCATGTGAGGAAGAACATCCTTCCTGTGAGGATGACATAGCCCTGGAACAGCCTGCCCGGGGAGGCTGTAGAGTCTCCTTCTCTGGAGGTCTTCCAAATCAGCCTGGATGTGACCCTATGCTACAAGCTCTATGTGTCCCTGCTCAAGCAGGAGGGTTGGGCTAGATGGTCTCTAGAAGTCCCTTCCAACCTTAACCATTCTGTGATACAGTGATTCTGTGTGATTTTTGTTAATCCATTGAATATTTCTTAAAATGTACATCCAAGGAATTGAAACTGATTAATATTTTCAAGAACTATTACACATTAAAACATCAGTTTGCAGAGAATGAAGCCCTAAGCAATGCTGGATAAGACAGTTGTTTGCAGTGTATAGGTCTATGTGATTTGATACACTGCCTGTCTTTTGTTTTGTTTTGTTTGTTTTTTTTAGGTAGCAATATAGGATTGGACATTGGATCCACAGTAAAATGTGCTGAGTAAGGAAGTCATGATATGGTGTTTGGCTGCCAGCATATACAACAGAATATTTTTTTTTTTGAAAAAGATAGTAAACACTGGAAATACCTAGGTCATGTTGGGGTATATTTTGTGTAAGTAATTACAGGAAAAAGAAATTGAAACTTCTTTCTTCTGGTGACTTTGAGTATGTGTGTTTATGTGTATGTATATGTTTGCTTAGAAGAATTACACGCCTTGATTAACAATAATTCAACTCTTAGTCATTATCTTTTTCTCTTTTGAGTGTCTGTTAACTTACACGAGAGGACTTGGAGGACTTTCAAAATAAAAAATAATAAAAAACCCTCTAAGTTATTTAAAGGAGTTATTTAACTGTTTTCAATTATAACTAGTGACTGAGTCAGAATTGTATGTGGTTCAACTAATTGCTAAAAACTGCTTGGGTCCTAGGGGATATGAATTTCTCTACTTTAGACTTATTGGAAAAGCATTCACTTTAAAGAAAGAGATGAAAACAGAGACTGTCAAACCATCAGGCATTTCAGAATGCAGGCTAATGAAATGTCGAGGTGGTTATGAATAAAACACAAGTCTTTCCAGAGGATTAAAATTACGGTGTGTATAGCCTCCATGCTTAGGCTATACAGTTATATTCATCCTTCAGCAAAGGCTAAAAGGAGAAAAAAAAAAGAATAAATTTGTGAAAAATAAATTTTTCTGAGAAAAAAAAAGGATTAAGTGGTCAGGGGAAAATACAGAGAGAGAAAGTATTTGTTATTACTTCAGTGACCTCAGTAAATAGGCATCAGGAATTGCTTTTATATTCAGAAATGAAATAGAGAGAGATGTTTATAAGTTTAAAATATTGCCATTCACCTATATATAGAGTGGGTGTGTATTGCTAGAAACAGAAATTTGACTGCAAAAGTTTCTGTGGGGAAGTATTTTTGAGATATTGAAAACACTTCTATAGATTTTCAGTGACCAAAACTCATTAGAGCAAGTAGTCTGAGTAACTTCTTGAGGCAGCTCTACTGGCTAGCATTAGTCAATAAAACAGCACAGAAAAATCATGGTGGAAGACATTTATAGCTAGAAACTAGATACCTTGGTCCTCCTTTCTAGAACCAGAAAACAGATTTCAGGATAAACTGTCATTTTAAGCTGTTTCCAAAATATGTATGCAGATTTTTTTTTTTTTTTTTTTTGCGTGTGATAAGCACAGCCTGAAATAACAAAATTTGACATGTAATTAGGGGAAAAGAATGTTCAGTTTAGCAAGTTCTGAGAGTAGAACCATGAATAAAATATGGGCTAGAAAATGATAAAGAATTTACTTTATAAAGATAGCAGGTTTTGCATAAAATTTTATTTCACTATTACCAGTTTAATCACTAAAGACCAAAACTTATATACAGATACCTTGTGTAATGAGTGAATTTTACCAGTCACAGGCTCCAAGACCATTGAGAAAAGAATCTGTCCATTTATAGCGAAGATATGACTTCAATATCTTCATTGCAGCTAATGTTGTAGGTATGATGAAATTTGTGGGTTTATCCCCAGCATTTACACCAGATTTCCTTTAGAAAAATTTATGTTTAGGAGAGGAAGAAGGAAATAATTCTATTGTTGGTGCAGTAATTAAATATTTTATACCTTACAAAGGAGCATATTCCCAGTTTAGTCAGAGGAATGTAAATCATAAGGAATAGGCGGGGGGGGGGAAAAAAAAAAAAAAAAAAAAAAAAAAGGAAAGAATTAACTGAAAATAGATGATTTGAAGTGTTTGCTCTGTGTATGACAGTCTTCACGATGAGTTCCAAT
>NW_020455605.1:241113-257517 GCF_003342845.1 Nothoprocta perdicaria
GGGGGGGAAAAAAAAAAAAAAAAAAAAAAGGAGGCATTTATGTGTAAATAGAATGAATGCAGAAGCAATGGATTAGGTTAAATTTCTTCAATTTTTTTCCTTTTTTCCTCCATCTCCAATTAAGGAGAAAGTCTCATTTACTGCTGATCTGCTCTCTGATATTTTCCTCCACTGGTCCTTGTCAGTGTCTCGCCAAGAAGCAGAATTAAATTAATGAGGCTTCAGAGTCTCAGAAAATGAGGATCTCTCTTGGAAATTAGACAGTGATAATTATAAAAAAAAAAAAAAATAGTAAACTTGGTTTAAGAAAACTCAATGAGGATGCTGATTGCTACAAACACAAGTTTGGTTTATTTGTTCTTTGGCCTGTTTCTTTTGATACTGTTGCCAATTAATTGAATTCTCTAATTCTGGTGTACTGATACATTTACTTTTTGCACTGCAATACTCCTTTTTTGTATATATAGATTTTAGAGCATGTTCATTCCTAAATCAGAATTGGGAATGTGGGGAGGAGGAAAGTGAATCTCAGTGTGATGTATAAAGAAAAAAAAAAGTTTATTTTTTATCTATTAGGACTTCAACTGTTTAGATGAACTGCTCAACAAAAGAGTAGATGTACTGGAATCACTCAGGAGTGTTATATCTGTTTAGGACCCTGATAAAGGAGAGAAAAGTTACAAGATAACCAATGGAAAGGGGGGACCAGCATTAACTTTAAARCTTGACTTTCAGTCTACTTAATGTATAGTACCTTCACTGACATGCTTATAAACTTACATGTTAGCAAGATTACCTTTCCAGGGAAGGAAGACTCTATTGCATCTTCAGTGAAAACACTAATTAATTTAATTACAATTACAATTTTATCATGGTTACTTGCAATACCAAAATAATCTGGTTGGGATATAGGATTTAATGTTTTATTTACAATCTGAAACTTTAATAATCACATGGAAGTACTTTTATATGTGTAATACAGTGCAATTAAAATACAGTGAGGTACATCTTCAAAGAAGAAATGCTAGGAAACAGTTAATATGAGCAGAATTAGTATGTTCTTTTTGATGGACAATCTGCTCTACTCCATCCTGAATCCAGTACAATAACTACTGTGCTATTTATACAAGATTTTTATCCTCATCCCCAGGTTTCCTTCTCCCTCCCCCTTTTCCCTCACTGTTTCTCGCCCCCTCAAGTACTGCAGATTTTCTCAAAAGAACAGCTCTGACTAAGGCATCAAAATTTAGTGGTCACATTTACACAAGTCCTCAATATTCAGTAGTTTGCTTTGAAAAACTTGGATCCTGAAATTAAGTTATTAACCTGATACTACTGAGCACATAACAAATTTGTCTCATTGGTTCTAGAGATCAGCTTTTCAGGTTGAAAGTGGTTGTTTCTGGAGACCAGTTGCAATTCACCCACATTTCTCTGCTTACTGCTTAGTTGTTTTGCTCGCTTAGGCAACAAAACAAAATGTTGATAGCATAACACTACATTAGATCTTCCATTTTCATTCTATGAACAAAAAGATATGACATAAAATTAAAGAAAACTCCAAATTCTTTAAGTTGTAATATATAATTGAAAACAAATACTTTCCAGTACAAGTGCTGAGCATACATATAATTTATACAGACAAATGACTGGAGTTTTGCCAAAACATACAAACAAATATTTAAAATTATATATATACATGCATATATGCATATATATGCACATATATGTTATATGTTGAAAATCTTCAATTAAATTAGCAGAAAGATAACAAATAAATCTTTTACTGTGAAACCATTCACTACAGACCATGCAAAGAAAATACATATATTCAGAACAATTTTCCAAACAGAAATTTCAATAATTGTCAGGGCTGAACAATTAAAAACATTCAGATATCTATTTCAAAATTATAATTTATATAGGTCATGCTGATAATCCTGCCTATACCATATCACAAAAATGAAAGGACAGAAATTAGTGTTAGAATTATGGGGGAAAAATCATGATGTACTGAAATGTGGCACCATATGATGTGTAGGTGGGTCTATACAGCTGACTAAGAGATACAGAAAAGAGAAATCATCAATTTAACCTGTTAAAATGAAATATAGTCATAATAAAATGAAATATATAACACGCTCTAATTTTTCAATACTCTAAAAGTACTCTATTTTTTGTTTTATCTTATATCTTTTTAGTAAAATCTTATACCTGATACCTTTTTATAACTGCTGAAATCATAGAGTCCACATTCTTGTGATCTGCTTAATTTTAAATGATTTGCAATACAATTTTTCAAGATAGTTCCATCCTTTACCCTCTGCCAACAGAGAGTTTTGAGAAAATCTTACATTTCTAAGTACAAAAATGGTAAAATATGCAGGGATTTCATTCTCCTATAACAGATTTGCTCATACTCATAATACACTTTTCTGTGCACTAACAACTGGCCTAGAGTCAATGAAAATATTCCTTGAATTTGAATTAGACCATAAGATATGAAATTAACTATGTCAGATGAAATATAAAAGACTCCTACATGGTATAAGAAGCTATGTGAGACCTGCTAGGCAAAAGTATTTAAAGGGGGACATATTCCTCTGCTTAACTTGTAAACAGTACCTCCAAGCTTTGCAATGAAATCCAAAGTTCAGACTCACAAATAAGAAGTTAATTGCCATCATTTCATTATGAAAAGTTTTATTTTATTATAAAAAGCCAAATACTTGGCTTCATATAATAAGGTACAAGATTTGCCTCATAGCAATATGTACTTACTGTACAGAGGAAAGAGCCTGAGGAAAGGAAATGTTTCTTTTTTTCTTTCACTACATCTGAAGCTTTTGAATACAAGGAAAGAGAAGAGTTTTCTTCTGGATTTTGATGAGGGGAATAAATTTCCACATCCAAATGAAGGAATTACCAGCACAAATACTAAGAATTACTTATGTTGGACTTTCATTTCTAAACAATTGCCAGTGTGGGGTAATCTGTTGTTTCTTTAATTTCTATTTGATTTCCAAAGGAAATAAAGTACAACTTTTGCTTATTTTTTATTTCAATAATTTCTATTTTTTTTTTTTCTTTTTCTGTTTTAATACATTTGGACTGTAAAACCAAACTAAAGCTTTCCTTTGCTTTTTTATGAGTACTGCATTACCGCATTAATAAGAATGTCCTTGGTGCTTTCTATATTGTGCAAGCTTCAGTTTACTCTGCCTTGCCAGGCATCACTGTTTGTAGTATCATCTTAATTCTTCCCTAAATTTTCTTTTCTTGTGATGGAGGTATGCAAACAAGACTTTAAAATATCATTTGTGAGTTTAGTAAAGAAACTAGACCAAATTCTAAAGTGCATAGTATGGAACCTAAAGTGCATCCCAGGCAGAATCCGGATGTCTAAATGCAAAAATAAATCTAGCTCTGGAAATGCTTATTTTAATTCACCTAGGATGGAATCCATCCGACCTAATTTTACACTTTAAATATCTTTGCTTGGTCAGATGAATCCCACTGCCATTGTTGGTGCCTCTCCATTTCCTGCATGGTATAAAATAATCCTGAATTGACCTGCAGTAGCTCACTCCTCTGATGGCCTCATGGCCTGACATTATATTTCCAACAGTGAATGTATTTCTTCTGTAAATGTTACGTATGTGGCATCTTTCTACAGAAAGAATATCTTTCTATTGTAAGTTTGTTCTTTCGGAGAAGGTACTCTTGAAAGATAATTATTGACAATCCATATCTTAAGAATGCACTATCAAGATAATCTAGTTTCTATATGAAGCTATAAATATAAAATGTATACATAAAAGACCAAAATAAACTTTCCCTTTAGATCTACCTAAATCTCTTCTTCCATTGTTTTTTTCTGTGTTCCATAATGACTTCCTCTGCTCCAAGAAAAATGTAAATCTTTCATTGTTTCTTCTTCTCATCTATATTTTTTGCTCAGTAGCCTTACCGGATATCTTACTTCATATTTGTCTCTACCTGAGTAGATTAATCTCTGTCCAATTTCCTCTTTTAGACTGTTCCATTTATTTTTAGCTATTTAGCTCAGTCTGAACAATGATATTTCACTATATCAAAACTTTATAATCCTGAATGTCCCTATTTAGGTCACCTGCGGAGAATAAACTCACAATTTTCACATTGCTATATAGAATTGCTGAAGTTATACTATTACAGTCTAATGTTATTTCCCATCCAGAGAGAGAGTTATAAAAAAAAAAAAAAAAAAAAAAAAAAAAAAAGAATGGAAAGAACTAAGCCTATTATTCTAACTAAATACTAAACATAACCAGCACCTTGTATATGGGTAATAATTCTTTTAATTTGTGTTTTATACTTCTGCTTATTCATCCTACGATCCAGTTTACTCTTTTAACTACCGCTATAAACTGGATTAATGGTTTCAATAATTTTTCTACAATAGCTCCTAAATGGATTTCCTGAAATGGTATGTTGAATGACTATTTCACCTGATATATAGATTTTTTTTTCTTCTCCATGGACTTAATTTCTCATTATTCTCTGTAGCATCCATTGGCATGATTTTCCCAAAATTCTGATTACAAAACTGATGTTATTCCCTTTCATACATATAATTTTTTTATGTCCAGTGTAATTCTCTAGCTTTTTCTTCATATATTTCAAACTTACAGAAACTATCAAGGTACATAAGTGAATCTGAAATGTTCTTTGGCTGAAGGCAGGAGACTGAGCTTCTGCATACAAGTTCAGTCTCTGACAAAATTCTTTGATTCAATAAACTTGGAAAGAGAAAGAAGTAGAAAAACATAAAAATCTTGACCTTTGTTGGTTAAGAATAAATTACTTAACTGGCTTATTAAAAGTACACATGTGCATACATCTGCATGCAAATGCATGTGTGTAGTAAAGGCAATAACCATAATACAAGAAAAATGAAAAAGTAATTAGGCTATACTAATTAAAAATCTACCTAGACCACGGATACTCTTTTGTAAAATAATTCACACTTTTTTGGGGCCAGAGTATATTTTCTTGCTGCCTTTTATCTTATTTACTCAGTATACCATAGTTGATAAGATTCCAATGGATTATTATTTTAAAGGAAATGAGGAAATGAAGGAAGGAAAGAGAGAGGGAAGGAAGGAGGAAGAGAGGGAGAGAGAGGGACATAAAGGAGAGAGGGAGGGAAAAAGGGAAGGAAGAAAAAGAGAAGAGGAAAGGCGAGGAGATGAGATGAGAAAGGAAAAGAGACAGGGGCAGCGACGGGGACAGGGACAGGGAAGGAGAAGTTATATCTGGTCTGTTTCATGCCTTTTCCTCTCCAACACCTGGGAATGATTTTGAGAATCAGAGATTCAGGTATTATCCCAGCCACTGCATGCAAACACAGCTGTCTGTGTCACCCATCTCTCCGATGGTCATGATTTTCCAGTCTACCTGCAGAATGGAGTTGCCTTTAATCACTCTTTATATTTCCAAATAATGGCCAGCTATGAGACAGGATTTTTATTTTTCTTTAAGTATGTTTCCTCCACACTCACTACTTTAATCATCATAAGTAAGTGAAACCAAACTGCTCCTTAGTCTAACAAAACAAAAAATGGAGATGAGTCAACAAAATGTGATTAATATTTTGTGTAAGATCCAAGAAATTTCCACGGGAGAGTAAGTGCTAATACCTTTCAAAAGAACTGAAAGAAAATCTTTCAGAAAAGAATATCTTTCAAAAGAATCCACTGTATGCAGTATATATGGTGGAGTGAGCAGACTGTACAGTATTTTGCAGGGTAAAAATGTATATACTCTGTAACCTAAGAGGTGTTGCTCAACATTGCATTTATTTCACAAGGAAAAAAAAATGCAGTTTGAAGAAAGAAAAGAGCACTGAAACAGTAGCTTTCTCTTCACTTCTCATCTTAATCTGTCACTTCAAGTTTATTTTTTGGATTATTCCAGCAAGCCCCCATTCATGCATACTGGAATTCTAACTTTTTGCTATTTTTGCATTATTGTAAAAATATTTGTCAATTTACTTCTAAAAGGGTGAAACTCCCCAGCAACATCCAGAATTCTTCTTTAGTTAGTTAGTAAGTTAGCTTGATATCCTCAGCTTCAGTTTGAAACATCTCAGCAGTGCCACTCAAACTAATTTTATTATCTTTTTTTCTCAATGTTATCCTGCTGTTAGCCATTTTGCCTACTGTGTGTCTTCACTCATTTTTGCAAAAACTCTAGTCATTTTTAACACCCCAAAACTTGTCCCTCCTAGTTCACCTGTGTTTCTATCATTTCAACAATGCCAGATAGTACTTACAGAGCACTTGAAAAGATAATAATCTCAATACACAAGTCTTATTAAACGAACTAGATTTTTTAGCTTTTATTACACATATATTACTAACCATTTCTTATTTCACCCCCACTTCACCTTATTTTCCCTGATCTTTGGCAATGGCAGTCTGTCTAAATGTGTTACATATCCTGTGTTACATATCCATGGGACTGCCATAAAAAAAGTGAACATTATTGGATAAAATTAGAAAAGTGCTGTACTTGCAGTTTATGTCTTAAGTATTGCAAACCTTTCTTCACAGAGAATACATGGTAAACATGTTTTGTGAGAGATCATGGAAAGACACATTTTCTTTATATATGCAACATATAGCCATCCTAAGTTAGAAACTACAAGTAGTAAAATAATACAGTGACAATCATCATATCACCAGAAGTGAAGATATTGACAGTATTTGTAGAAATGTGCATGCAGAACAAAAGCAAAATACATAAACCTGTATTATCTGATGCATGGATTCACTACCTATTTTAGCTTTTGATGACATAGATTAGACATAGATTAGATATAGATGAGCTAGATAATAATTGTTTTATTTCAAATATATTCTCTGTAGTAAAGACATATTATTTGTTGATTACCAATGTATTGTATGTGTTTTATCTATTTCATGAAGAAGAGACAGTTCATGTATGTATGCATATGGACCCCTCTATGATAGAAAAACAGAAAAATGCAGAAGGAGGAAATTGTTTTTATAATTACTTTGGGGGGAAAAAATCATCTAACTGCCCATTTTAGATTAACCTTATCTAAACCTTGGGTTTTGCTAAGCTAACATCATTGACAGCAATGGCCAGAGGACCATAAGCTTCTGATTTAAGGCAAGAAACATTTTGAGTCTCCTCTCTTTCTGCCTATGAATGACAGCAGCAGCACTTGATACCCAGGAGAGCATCACAGAGAAACAGGCAAGACGCTACAGCTGTTGCATTTCCATTTAATGTTTTAAGGATAAATATTTCTGCACTGTGTCCTGTTCCTGTTATATCCCTTTAGCCATAGAAAAAGAAAATGAACTAAAAGGATCCAAAAATATGTATTTTAAACTATATAGCAGCAACTTGTATTAAGTGAAGTAGTATAGCAGTGTGTATTCAGTGCAGCTCTGCCAAATGAAGAGCTGTGTACATCAGTGGAGTATTATAGCACAGAATTAATAAATTGCTTGAACAGTGCACCCCATTTAGTCAGATTCTGGTTTCTAACAACTTGATAAAAGATGCTGCATTCCAAGGCTGAATAGGACATTTTATTCATGCCTTTCAAGATGTTATTTTGCTTTTGCAACTAAAACATTAGTCTTTCAATGTCATAAAAAGATGGCTCCAGACTGAGAAAGATTATGTGATTACAGGAAAAAATACATTGATATGCTAGCTCTGCCAGTAGTCTTCAGCATTTTTTTTTTCTGTAAAAATGAATTTCTGGTGAAGTAACACTGTGTAATAACCTGAAACAGAGATTTTGAAAGGAGTAAGTTAATCATCTCTTCCATGTATTTATGAGTTACCATGAATGACTACCAAATTTCAGTGAATATTTTCAAATTAACTCTTCTCCATTGAAATGTCACACTGTATGTTTTGTTTGATAATCATGAGGATTAAATGAATAGATTTAAATGCTGTATTGAAGCAGTTCCAAGAGCCTTAAAACATTAAATATTGTTTTCTTAAGCCTGTTTATTACATCTATGAAGCACACACTGATAATACTGAAAGCTGAAGTATTCTATATCCAGAGTTCCTTTGCATTTATTACACTTTGCATATTTTGCATCCAATATTGGAATTCAGAAGAGAGTGCCTCTATTTTAGGAATTTAATTTCATTGAAGTTTGTCCCTTCAGCACACAAGACCTTTCCTGAATGACAGATCTTCTACAGGGTAGGCTCTGTCAAATATGTGGCCATGACTGAATACACTTGAGTAATTTATTTCCTGAGTTTTTTCTGTTAATGTAATGAGCTACATCATAGCTGAAACTCAAGATGTAGAAGTTGCCTTCTTATCAGGATAAAGCATATCTGTATTGAAAGATTTATCTTTCTAAAGATAAATATGTTTTTGTAAATCACAGATTTGAAATTTGTTTTAACTCCAGAGAGTTTAGAGGCTAGAAGTATGGAACAAAAGCTGTACTTGGGGTGCATTTGTTGAAGCTGAACCATTCAGAATAAAGAGGTGTTGTAAATATAATTTAAATGTGAAAGCATCTCAAAAAAGTACTGTTTTGATCTTTCAATTTCTAACTTGCAGAGACAAACAGATGTTTGTTCTACATAGGAGTGTATTTTATGTTTTTAAATTTTACATTATGACATCAAAGTCTAAATGTAAGAATGAAGTGATTCCCAGAACATATCTGTGAACACTTAAAAATCTGCTTTTTCCCCTTCATTAAACTGAATGACTCAACTTAAAATATACTTTCAATGAATTTTCATTATATTTTATTTTTCAGAATATCCTTACAATTATCTGCAGACATTAATGGAAAGACTCTAYGAACATATCTATCTCAAATTAAGCTGGTGTTAGTTATTTGGCAAATATGCACTTCTTATTGAGAGGCTACTGTGCCAGCAGAATTCTGTGTTTGAGTGTTTTCAAAAGTTCATTTCCACAGTTAGAAAAATGGGAGAGTGAAGCCACCTGGGGACTCTTGACTCTTGCCGCCCTTTTGTAGACACTATTACGTGACAAATTATGCCAAGCATACTCTGGAAAATTAAGACCTCTACCTGTCCAGCCAGCTTTCCCAGTGCTTATTCCCAGTGGCGGATGTATGAGAGCAGCTGAGATGGACTTTCAGGACCCATTAGGAATGAACAGGACCTACAGCAGTGCTTCCATATTAAAGACAGAGATGAATTAATACCAGCTGAAGAGTTTGCCAGAGAACCATTAGAAGTTTACATGAAAAACAGTATACCTGAGGCACTCCATTATTCTGAAAGTCACTGTGACAGAAAAGATTGAATTACAGTACTTGAAATTAGAATCTTTAGTTCCTAATTTTAGTTCCTAATTGGGCATCTAAATAAGTAGGCTTATTTTGAAAGAGCTCAGAACTCCTCAGTTCCAATTTAAATCACATTCCACACTGCCTACTTATCAAAAGACTGAGGTTCTTCTGCAGCCCTCCAACAGAAGAAAATTATTTTAGGAGGTCCTGGGTCCTAAATATCTAGCAATAAATTTTACTTCACACAATTAATGAACAGAACAGTTTGGTTGTATTGTTCATGGAAGAATTTGTACCCATGAAGATGCAGTAAACACAGTTTTGCACCCAGTGGGTGAGAAGCTGAAGAGACTACAGGATGTATAGACATGATAGAACTGATGAACTGGCAAACTGTGATTTGTTCAGATGCTTTCATTTTAAATTCCTTTTCAGGTTCACAGGGAGTGCACACATATTTGTCATTGTGACAGAGCGCTTGTTGTGCAATATACATTTTAAAGTCTGCTTAGTGAACATAAAATCTAAGTATGAAGTGCCTCAGTACAATCTGCTCAGGCTTTTTATAATTCCTAGGAGTCCACAGACATTTATGTTCATCTCCCTAAAATCCATTCTCATGAGATAAGGAGTCGCCAAATAGCTGTGTCATGGTGAGTGAAATTAGTGCATCATTTTTCTAGCATTCTGCATATACACAATCACAATCAGACAAACACACTATCAAAGATAATATTACACTGTTCTCTAAAAATAAGTTCTAATGATTTTGAATATATAATGCAATTTCTCAGAAAGGAACACAGAAATATCACTGTATTACCTCTGTGATCCCAGTTAGATACCAAGGGAAACACAAACATTCATGGAGAGATGGATTTTCCTTGCAAAGAGAATAGCTATACTTGTTCAAAAAAAATAGGCAACACAGACCTTTATGCTTAAATGAGAATGTTAGATTCATCCTGCCCCATTTGCCTATGAAAAATCTGTGTTTATTTTTCTTATGTAACACGAAAAATAACATGACATCTCTCACACACTACTGAGATCATCTCTGTAATGTAAATTCAAATATTTTCAGAATATTTCACTAGTTAGTCTAAGAGACCACAGCAAAATAAGGTTCTCAGTATAGCAAATAATTTGTAAAGCTGTTGTATCTTCTCTGTATTTGTTTTGATTGCTAAAATTAAGATGTAGAGCCAATGACAGGACTAACGTTTATTTTAGAGATTGAGGTCTTTAACTTTCARCTTATTAAAACTGATCGAGGTTCCATTTATGTAATTGAGAATGGGATTTTTGCCAGCAAAATTAAACTCTTCTGAGCATTTGAACAAGGAAGCTGTGTACAGTCAGCTATATTTTATTTATATTGTGGTAAAACTGTCTGAGACTGAATGGTTCTCTTCTTCCCCTGTACATCAATTCCGTTATGATTCAGAACTAAAAGAAAATGCAGCCAATCAAGTTCTAATTCAAACTTATAGGTGTTGAAAAACGTATCTAAAGTTGGAAACACATGATTTTGTGCATATATTTCAATTCTCAGATGTATAAAACTTTGATTGACAACATATTCAGAGAATGCTCCAGACCTGATAACAGCAAACAGCTCTGAAAACAGGTGTCTCTAGCAACTACAGTTGTTGGAGTTTAACAAGTTAGATCTTCTCAGATGCCAAATCTTAGCTAACCATGCGTTTTCTCCATGTACAGCCACCTCAGACACACTTCTATTTGACTCCTTTCCTGAAGAAAGCAGGAGCTGGTTAGTCATGTAGTAATGACAAAGCGAACTTGGTGACAGCTGTTGGGATACCGAAAACCTCAAATCTGGATCTAGCCCAAGTATTAGAATCATAGAATCATGGAATCCTTAAGGTTGGAAGGGACCTTTAAAGATCATTTACTCCAAACCTCCCGCAAACACAGGGTCACCTAGAGCATGTAACACAGGGCTGCATCCAAACAGGTTTTAAAGATCTCCGGAGAAGGAGACTCCACAACCTTTCTGGGCAGCCTGTTCCAGTGTTCCGTCACCCTCACTGTCAAGAAATTTTTCCTTAAGTTCCTGTGGAACTTTTGGTGCTTCAGTTTCCTCCAGTTTCCTCCAATTCTATCACTGGCCACAACTGAAAAGAGGCCAGACCCATCCTCCTCATTCCCTCTGTTGAGGTATTTGTATCCCCTTCTTCTTGAGGCTGAACAGGCCCAGCTCTCTCAGCCTTTGCTCATTGGGCAGATATTCCAGGCCACGATCATCCACGTAGCCCTGCAATGGACTCTCTCCAGCAGTTCCACATCCCTTTTGTATTCCAGATGTGACCTCACCCGGGCTGTGTAGAGAGGGACAATCACATCCCTCAACCTTTTGGAAACACTCTTCTTAATGCACCCCAGAATCCCAATRGTCTTCTTGGCCACGAGGACACACTGGTGTCTCATSGTCAACTTGCCGTCCACCATGACGCCCAGGTTCCTCTCTGCAGAGCTGCTCTCCAGAAGGTCAGTCCCCAGCCTGTACTGGTGTCTGGGGTTACTTCTCCCCAGGTGCAGGACCCTGCACTTGCCCTTGTTGAACTTCATGAGGTTTCTCACTGCCTAGTTGTCCAGTCTGTCCAGGTCCCTCTGGATGGCAGCACAGCCCTGTGAGGTATCAGATACTCCTCTTGGTTTTGTATAATGAGTAAACTTGCTTAGGGAGCACTCTGTCCCTTCACCCAGGTCATTAATGAATAAATTGAACAGGACTGGACTAAGGACTGACCCCTGGGGGACACCACTAACTACAGGCCTCTAACTGGACTCAGCACCACTGATCACAACTGTCTCAGCTCTGCCATGCAGCCAGTTCCCAATCCACCTCACCATCTATCCTACACCTCCAGTGCTTRCCCAGGAGGATGTTTTGAGGGACAGTGTCAAAAGCCTTGCTGAAGTCCAGACAGATGGCATCCACTGCTCTCCACTCATCTATCCAGCTAGTCATTCCATCATAGAGGGCGATCAGGTTAGTCAAGCATGATTTCCCCTTGGTGAATCCATGCTGGCTACTCCTGTGCACCGTCTTGTCCTCCATGCGCGTGCAGACAGCAGTCAGGATGAGCTGTTCCATCACTTTCCCAGGGATGAAGGTAAGGCTGACTGGCCTGTAGTTGCCAGGGTCCTCCGTCTTGCCCTTTTTGAAAAAGACTGGCATGAAACTGACTTTCTTCCAGTCCTCAGACACCTCCTCTGTTCTCCCTGTTCTCTCTCAAATCTCTCTATTGCTGCTGATGTGATGGGTGGGAGGTCACAAAGTGAGCTCAATGCACTTATTTCCCAATCTACCCTCAATGCACTTATTTCCCAATCAAGCTATTATTTCAAATAGAAACATACAGTATGACCAAGTCTTTGGCAATTAAGATAATAATTCAAAATTATTTGTAGAGATAGGGTATAATTATTTTCTTCCAAATCCTTATGTCAACATGAATTGTCCAGAGACAGAAAAGAAGGAACAGTGTGTCAAAGACCCGAAGTTAGATGTTTCTTCTTCAGAAAATAATCTCACCCACATTTTCTTATGTAAGTACAGTCTGAATGCTACTTTCAGCCTACAAAGAAAACTAGCATGCACTATGGTAGAGAAATAAATTAATACTTTGCTGTTGAAATGAATTAATTTCCTTGTCAGTTTTGTGGATAGAAAGCAGTGAATGTAACTACAAATATTTAACCTGCATATTTGTTTTAATAATTTGCCTAGTTAACACTGTATCATACAAAAACAAACAAACAAAAAAGAGCTAGGACTATAATTTCTCATTTAGCTTTCCATAACAAAAATGCAGATATGTAATTGCTGTGTGACACTATGCTTCTGCTGCTGTTATTGGAGAARGACAGACATCAATAGAGGGCAATTAGGGTTTTTTTTCTCATTTTTGGTGGAAGGAATGACTTCAGCTTTAAGTCAAAAATAGTCTAATCTATTAACAAATGCATATGAGGGATGAAGTGCAAATAGATAATCATTGAAGAACAGTGAGAAGGTGGATCAAAATATTTATTGTTCTGTAGTTCACACAGGCTCAATTCCTTTCCTTTTTTTTTTTCTCTTTAATTAAAATAGAAGAAAAAAATTAATTTCAGCTCATTAACTCTCCTTGATTTTGGGTGACTTAAAAACTATGCAAATTTGAAGAGAAGGAAACTTTCTAGCCATCACTGCTGCAGTTTGGTTGTCCACGTGGGATAAGGCATAATGAAGAGCAGAAGAAAGATGAAAACTCATGGCATCCTTCCCTCTCCTCTCCTGCCCCTGGGAGGAGCAGACAAGAAAAGTAATGAAGTTCTTATCTGCAGCTGAGAAAGCAACCCTGTTTGGAGACAGCTTGGTAACAGCAGTAGAATGGAAAAAGAGCAGCCAATAGGTAAGTTAAAAAAAAAGGAGATGCAGGAAGAGATCACAGAAGTAAATGAAATGTACAAAGACCTGAGGTATAAAGAATATTAGTTTCGATTTAATCAAAGAAAATATAATTGTGATTCGTGGACCTCTGCACTTGGACAATAAATATGTGTGCTGTTTTGAAAGAAAGTAGGGAAATAACTTTGAATATCTCTAATGAAAATATGAATGTCTACTGCATCTTACTAATAAGGCAAGGTAAGGCAAGGCAATGCAAAGCAAAGCATGGAAAAGTTTAATGTAATTTTAATGTGTGCAAAATCAAATAGGACTGAAAAAAAAGTAGTACTCCCTCTAATAAAGGCTATATGGTTTTTAGAAGAACAAGCTTTTTCTCTTAAAAATATCTTTTAAAAATGAAAATCATCGCTAAAACATCTCTCAGGACTGCTGTTTTCAGAACAAAGGTTTTCTTTACTAGTGATGTGTCCATAAAAGAAACAATGAAGGAAATGTTGCACTCAAACATATCTCAAAAAAACAAGCAATTTGCAAATAATTAATGAGCTATATTTTGCCTACAAATGCACAGGAAAAAAAAAATCATACTTGCTAATKATTTTAAAACATTTAATGATGTATCTGTCATTGTTTTAAACAGGGATATTTGCATATGAGATAACTCAAGTGAGCCACGCAAACAGAGATATTTCGAGGACACCAGTAATGAAGAAACAAGAGAGGAAGGTAATTATGTTGAGTTCAAGTATGTTATTGAACGCAAACTAATGATAATGAAACTGGTTTCTATAACAACAGATGGAACACCAGTATGTTTGGATCCAGGCTTCATTGCTCATCTTCATCAACAAGCACTTAGAGGAAAAGTGATAGACTTGACACATACTACAGGAGTAGTGGGAAAAAAAAAAAAAAAAAAAAAGGCCATGTCAAAGGCCTTTTAATATTATTTAATATTACAGGTCATGTGTTGTGCTTTGGAGAATTTTGAAGACAATTTGGCAAAATGAGGTGAGCGAGTTGACTGAAAGTTATTTTGCAGAAAAATATATCAAGCTTTTTTTTCTTTTTCCGTGAGATGAAGATATCCATACAATCAACAAAAAAAAAAAAAAAAAAAAAAAAAAAAACAATACTTTTAATGCTTGACTGAGTTAAGTCAAGGAATGAAGGAAAAAGAAATGATTATTACATACATATCAAGACGAAAGCATTTCCAAGTGCCATCACGTGAGGTTTGCTTGGTGGATATAATCAATGAAGAAGTAAATGCCAGAAGACCTCAGCACTCTGATCTTATAGTGTTCCTGGTTACAGTATGAGAATAGTCCTGGAGAAGAGAAATATTATATAAAAAATGTATCTCTCAAAGACAAGACTGTAAACTTTAAAATTGTCTATCTGTATATATTAAAGAGCATTTAGAGCTACCAGTGGAATTTGTTATGATCTTGTTCGTAACCATTAACAGTCTCTGTACTTGGCTGTCGGAGTGAATGGAGCGTTACATTTGGACGCCAGTGCATTAAGAAGGAAAGTCTCACAGTATAAATGGATGGCTTCCTGGAGAGTTGGGGGAAGATGGATGAAATGTAGCGATAAGGTGACAGATCTGCAGACTTCATTCAACTATCCCCCTCTTCTCTTCCAAATTATTAGTGTGCACAAATTCATGTTCTTTGCAAAGAAAACTTCGCAATTTACATACAAGGCAAACCTGAACAACAAATATCTGGATGGCTGTGTGAGAGAGCACATTAAGCATCATATTTTCAGAAACTTTCACCAGCAACAGGAGACAAAGTGTAGTATCCAATATCCCAGTAATTAATGGAGCACACAAGGAATTATACCTAAACTTAGCTTTATCTAACTCATTACAATGCCAAATAAGATTACAATTTTATGCCAGTCTATTTACAGTTATTAGCAAAATGATTGTGGTTAAAAAAAGAACTGGGAATAAGAACAGCCAACTGAATAAGAACAGCTACAGTTATTTTCTTGATTTGGGACAATTATTAAYACTGTTTAAAAAAAACAGGTATTTAAATTTAGGTGCTCTTCCCATTACCACTTGTTCTACAACTCAAAATTTTAATATTTCAATAGAGAGGCTCACATTTTCAGTCTCTTAAAAGAGATTGCACTTAAAAGTCTTTTCCTCTTTTGAGTTAAAACAAGGGGGTTGCTCATCTGTGGAAAACAGACCAACACTTAAGGGATTCTTTAAAAAAAAAATCTTTAAAATTTAGTTCTTAAGAAATCTGTATTTATAGCATCTTATCTTGTGTTCCCTTAATATCCAGAGCTCTGTGCTAATTCAGTTGTTTTGACTACAGAGGGAATACGCTATGACTCCCGCAAATAGCGGTAAAGCTTGAGGAGGAGGAACCGTGAGAAAATTAAGACAAAACATGGTAGTGAATATTTATTTAATCTAAATCTCCTCCTGCCTTTTTTTTTTTTCCCCAGCTGTTCCCAAAGATTCCTTCAGTTTTACATAGTAATGTATCACCATTTGGAACAGGCTGCCCAGGGAGGTTGTGGAGTCTCCTTGTCTGGAGGTCTTCAAAACCCGCCTGGATGCCACCCTGTGCCACATGCTCTAGGTGTGCCTGCTTGAGCAGGAAGGTTGGACTAGATGATCTGTAG
>NW_020455605.1:258127-309511 GCF_003342845.1 Nothoprocta perdicaria
TTTTTTTTTTTTGTGGGAGATGGGTTAAATAAAGGACCTGGTCAACTTAAATAAAAAGATAAATTATATAATGTTATTTGATGCTATCTGTAGCTAAACTTCCTTTAAACAAGCCAGTATTAAGTTCCTGCTGTCCTGCAGACATATATTTATGTCTACACAGGTAAATGCATTGCTTCATTCAGGAATCTGCTTCCCCAAACTAAGATGTCAAAAATGATTCACAATCACATAGTTTGGGACCAGTTGTCCCTAGAGTGCTCCTAGAATAACAAACTAGTTGTGTTCACACAGTGTGACACAGCTCTGGGTTTCTTTAGTCTCCAGGTCTCATGCATTATATCCTAATTATCACTTTGGTTTTAGTTTTCTCAGTTGAAAATGTCAGAAACAGGGTCAAGGCTGAGTTGCAGCCTACCTGCATAGGTCTTATAAAATATTAAATTGAAGATACATTTCAGAATCTAGGATATGACACAAGGGTTTATAGGTCTGTTGCAGACATACGACTTGTGGGATGGAGAGAGTAAAGCCACAGGTATTGCAGACTTCTCTATCCTGCCTTGTGTAAAGTGGAACTTTTCCCCAAATATTTTCAGGAAGGACAGATAAAGAAGACAAGGTGACAAAGTTACTCTTTATGTGAGAGAGCAGCTGGAACGTATGGAGCTCAGGGAGGATGGAGCATGGGTTGAGAATCAGTGGGTGAGGATGAAATGGCAGGCCAACAAGGGTGACACTGTTGTGGAAGTACTACAGACCTCCTGACCAGGAAGAGGAAGTAGATGAGGCTTCTACAGGCAGCTGCAAGAAGCCTCCCAACCACAGGCTGTGCTCCTTATGGGGGACTTCAACCACCCTGATGTCTGCTGGGATAATCACACAGCCGGGAACAGACAGTCACGGAGATTCCTGCAGAACATTGCAGATAACTTCTTGATGCAGGTGATCGATGTGCCAACAAGGGGAGGAGCACTACTACACCTAATACTAACAAATAGAAATGGTCTGGTTGGAACTATGTTGAGGACAGTCAGGGCTGCAGCAACCATGAGGTATTGGAATTCATGATCCTGCATGGAGGAAGGTGGACAAGAAGTAGGATAGCTACCCAGGACTTCAAGAGAGCCAACTTTGACCTGTTTAGGGAGTTCCTTGGAGGAATCACTTGGGCCGGGGTCTTAGAAGGAAAGGGAGTCCAGGAAAGTTGGCTAACATTCAAACACCATTTTCTCCAAACTCAGGATGAGTGCATTCCCACAAGAAAGAAGTCAAGTAAGCAGGGCAGGACACCTTCGTGGGTGGGCAAGGAGGTGTTGGGTAAACTTAATGAGAAAAAGAGCACATACATAATGTGGAAGAAGGGCCAGACCACATGGGAAGATTATAAGAACACTGGCAGAGAATGCAGATACGCAACAGGGAAGGCCAAGGCCCATCTGGAATTAGAGTTAGCAAGGGATGTCAGGGGCAACAGGAAGGGCTTCTAGAAATACATCAGCAGCAAGAGAAAGACTCAGGAGAATGTAGGTCTGCTGCTGAATGGGGAGGGTGCATTGGTGACAGAGGATGCAGAGAAGGAAGAGTTCCTAAATGCCTTCTTTGCTTCAGTCTTCCCTGCTAAGTCTAATCCCTGAGAACTACAGAGCCCAGATATGAGAGAGAGAACCAGGAGAGGGGAAGACTTTCAGCTAGTGAAGGAGGATTYGGTTAGGGATTATTTAGGCAAACTGGCCACCCATAAATCTATGAGCCTAGGTAAGATTCATCCAAGAGGGTTGAGGGAACTTGCAGGGGTTATTCTTCAGCCACTCTCCATCATCTTTGAGAGGTCATGGAGAGCAGGGGAGGTGCAGGAGGACCGGAAGAGAGCCAGGGTTACTCCAGGCTTCAAAAAAGGCAAGACAGAGGAGCCAGGAAAGCACAGGCCAGTCAGCCTCACCTCCATCCTTGGAAAGGTGATGAAGCAGCTCATTCCTAGAGAGCATCTCTAGGCCTGTGAAGGAAAAGGAGGTGATCAGGAATAGTCATCATGGATTCACCAAAGGGAAGTCATGGGTGATGAACGTGACAGGATTTTATGATGTGATGATGGGCTGGATGGATGATGGGAGAGCCATAAATGTTGTCTATCTTGGCTTCAGCAAAGTTTTCAACACAGTCTCCCATAACATCTTCATGGGAACCTCCTGCAGTGTGGATTAGATGAGTGGACAGTGAGGTGGATTGAGGTCTGGCTGGATGGTAGAGCTCAGAGGATAGTTATAAATGGCGCTGCGTCTAGTTGGAGGCATGTGGCCAATGGTGTCTCCCAGGGTTTGGTACTGGGCCCAGTGCTGTTCAACTTGTTCATCAATGACTTGGACAAGGGAATAGAGTGCACCCTGAGCGAATTTGCAGACAATACCAAACTGGGTGGAGTGGCCGACACTCCAAAGGGCCGTGCTGCCATCCAGAGGGACCTGGACAGGCTGGAGAGTTGGACAAAGAGGAACCTTATGAGGTTCAATAAGAACAAGTGCACGGTCCTGCACCTGTGGAGGAATAACCCCAGGCATCAGTACAGATTAGGGGTTGGCCTGCTGGTGAGCAGCTCCACAGAGAGGGACCTGGGAGTCCTGGTTGACACCAAGTTAACCATGAGTCAGCAGTGTGCCGTTGTGGCGAAGAAGGCGAATAGGATTGTGGCCTTCATGAGGAGGAGTGTTGCCAGCAGGTCAAGGGAGGTGATCCTGCCCCTCTCTTCAGCTCCAGCGAGGCTATGAATACTCAACACACAGTACTGCGTGCAGTTCTGGGTTCCCCAGTACAAGAGGGATGTAGAGCTTTGAGAGAGGGTCCAGAGAAAGCGATAAAGGTAATGACTGGAGCATCTCTTTTATGAGGAAAGACTGAGTGAGCTGGGTCTGTTTAACCTAGAGAAGACTGAGGTATGTATAAGTACCTGAGGGGAGAATGTAGGGAGGATGGGGCCAAACTCTTCCCTGTGGTGGACAGTGACAGAACAAGGGATATTGGGTACAAGTTGAAACACCGAAGTTCCATCTGCATCCACTGGGAAGTTCCATTTTCCTGTGAGGGTAACAGAGCCCTGGAACAGGCTGCCCAGAGAGGTTGTGGAGTCTCCATCTCTGGAGATCTTCAAAAGCCACCTGAGTGTGGCACTGTAGCACGTGCGCCAGGTGTCCCTGCTTGAGTAGGGGAGTTGGAGTAGATGATCTCTAGAGGTCCCTTCTGATGTTAACCATTCTGTGATTCTGTGATGCCTGGGTCCCTTTTCTGAGAAATCCTGATGCTAGCATAGCAGAGGATGCATGTATAGGTTATACTCTGTCATAGATGTAAGATGCAGTCAGATTATACATTTGGATTCATCAGTTTGGAAACTTTTAAACTACTACAGCTCAAAGCATGATATTACCAAAAACATCTCAGTATCTTAACTGCAAATACTTCTTTTTACCTCAGAAGGTAATCATATTAATTATTACAAAGAAACATAGTAATATTAACAACAACAACAACAGCAACAACAACAATGCACATCTTGCTTGTTATTGCAAGGTAGTCTGCTTGTAATATGGTGGTATTTTTGAAATAGGAAAAGCTGAATAACCTGTGCTTTTTGTTTTCAGATGTCTACACATACATATGCATAGAGATAAACAGATATATGTTTTTGCATGTCTGTATATTTTATATAAATATACTCTTTAAAGTATGGAGTCAAGCATATATGTATATATTATGTAAATTTATTCATATGTATATCCCTGTGTATATGTATGCAAATGTATATATACACACACATATATACTTACACTCATATTCATAGGTGTATATGCATGTGTGTGTGTGTGCACTTATTTTGTTAATTGTGGAATAAAGCAGCTCTGCCTTTCCTTCCAAACCCCTCAGTGAGTTGTGATCATTGTACATGTTCCTTTTACACCTGCCAAAGGGGACCCACTTCTTTCTATCAGCACAAGCAATGATGCAGCAGTTTTGGACACCAACCACAGAGGACAGGTTTGTTTTGAGATTTGGCAGTTTTGTCTCTGGTGCAGTGTCCTGGTAGCATGACTTAATTCAACAAAGCTCCTGTTGTGAAATCTTGATGGTAGAAAAAAAATTGCCTGCTGAAGAAATCCTTTTTGGCTACTTTACTCCCATGGAACCACACTTAGGATGAGTAGAAGTTTCACTGATTTCCGTAGAGCAATCAGCATCTTGTCCAAGTTAGAACTGCAAAACTGTCTGGGGGGTCAGAGACACTTAATGGATTCCTTTCAAAAAGAAAATTCTTGTTTGATACTTAATTATTGCTATATGTTTTAAATTTTAGATGGATTTCTATCCAGCTGTCTATGGAAATGCCTCCTTTGTTATTATTCTCAAATGACAGTGTTGTTGTTTCCCTTGATGCAAATGCTGTATTTTATTTGCGATCAAATACGCAGTCAAATCAGGCTCTTACTTTGATGTTGTGGTTTTTGTTTGTTTGTTTGTTTGTTTGTTTGTTTTTTCAGTTTTATTGCTTAAAGCTGTGGGCTGAATCCTCCCCTTCCTTTCATGATCATCTGAGGTTTTACTCACAGCTCTTCAGAAGACGTTGCATGTGGGAGCTGGGGAATAAATAAGTTGCTCAACATGGAGGCCCTGGCTGCAACTGCCAGCACAGTTCTGACACTGCTAGAACATCCTTGTTACTACAGTCCTTTTCCCTGAAATTACTCCCCTGTTTATTACATTATTAGCCAGTCTGCTTAAACAGGCTACAAGATTCACTCCTATAACATCCCACTTCGTGGTCTTCTGATGCATTATGTGCATCTCATACATATTCATCAAAACTGCTCTTGCTTACTTAGGCACTGTTGCGGTTTGAAGAGGGGGTGGAAATTTSATAAGAGATGAATCCCCTTGCATTCCAGCCAATTTGCAAAGGTTAGAGGGACTGGGGGTGGCTGGACTCATCTTTTAATAGAGATAGAGAATACTGTGCCAGCTATACACCTGAATCTCTCAGCACCGGGTTCACAAACAGCCTGTTGTCTGTTGGTCTGATTGCCTTCAAAACAAGTAGTCGAATTCACAAATAGCACATTTTTTATTCAGATGCAACAGTTAGAGAATAGGTTTCAGATGTAAGTACAGGAAATTCTCAACTACAGTGTGGGGTTCTTAGCTAGTGCATAGTGTACAAATGTGCAATCATCACTCACCGCAGAAGATGGGAGAGGGCTCTCAACCTTGAGGAGTCTCCTCAGGCAGTGGGCTGACCAGAAGGGAGGAAAGGGATTCAGCCTGTTGACTGATCCAGAAGTTAGAATGGAGTCTTCCCTCTCTCCTCTTCCTTCCTTTCTCCTTCCTTTTTTCTTCCCCTTTTCCATCTTTCCTTCTTCCTTCCTTCCTCCTTCCATCCTTCCTACATACTTTCCTCCTTAGTTCATCTTTTGTATATTTTCTTTTACATTTAGGTGGAGCTTGAGTGACTCTAGCCATACTTAATTTTGTTATTGATTGATTTAAAAAGCCTCTCAAGTTAATTGAAAATCAGCTCAATGAGGAGCATCATTCCTTGGAAGTGGGTAACTAATAGGACAGGGTTGTGTATTGATATTATAATGAGATTAGAATGAGGAGAAGTTTGAGCAAAGTCCATTGGATGRGACTGATCTGCCACCATTGTTGGACCAGCACCAGACATCTTAGCATACTGTGTGGCTTAACAGCAGCATGGTAAGACATTGTCATGTTTTACCATGGTTGCCATCTACCTCTGCAGGGAGTATAACAGAGTTTGGCCACGGTGTCTTCACTCCACTCCACCCTTCATTCACTTATCAGCTGCAGACACCATCAGATTATCACCTCTACAGGGAAGCCAAGAAAGTTTTGTCATGGTGTCTCCATGCTGCTCCACTCTTTGTTTACTCTCATTAGTGTGTGCTAGCAGGGCAGATTGTGTTGCCAAGGGAATCATGGAGAAGCAGATTTCATACATACTAAACATCCTGGAAGTGGTAATCGTCACTCATCTCAAGCAAGGCTGTGTAATGCCATAACTTCTGTTAGGCCCTCTTTCTTTTTTTTCTTTTTTTTTCCCCCTTCTAATTTTCCCCTTCTCAAGTAATTCTCTCACAAGCACTTGTCCATTTCAGAGCAGATCCATATCACTCATCATGAATTTCACACATCAAGATCCCAAGATAGTCATCTGCATGTCATGTGCAGAGAAAATTGTCAGATTTTCCAGAACATTCTTTTCTAGAGCCTAGAGCCTAAAAATATTATTTTTAGTAAGTTATTATTAGTTATTATAAGTTATTATTAGTTATTATAAGTTAATTATTTTAAAATATTATATACAGGACAGCTATTAGATACCCAGCATGGAGAGCAGCTGCCCAGTTGCCTCCTGAGAGCCCAAAGCTGAGGCACAGCCTATGCCACTGTAAGGATCGTCGACAAGAGGAACAAATAAATGTGTTGGGATCCTTCAACCTACAAAGAGTATTTCTGAGATAAGGAGATTATGGTAAAGATCTGTAAACATGAATTACTTGGAGAAGTCATAAGAAATTTCCTCTTGCAATACAAGAAGTAGTAGGTAAATAAAACTAGCAGGTTGTATGCAAAGAAGTAAAAGTGAATATTTCCACACACAATGCCCAGTTAAATTCTGGGGCATTTTGCCTCAGCACTTGTTAGATGCAGAAAATATATATGCAAAAGTTTACAGTACTAGAAAGAAAAAATCATAGAAATACTAGAGCATGGCTAATAGTCAAATATTACTCTGGAGTGTATTAGTGTTTACTTGTATCTATTCTGCTTTTCGCTTGTGTGGATATAGGGGCCTGGAACATCTGCCATATGAGCAAAGGCTGAGAGAGCTGGGTCTGTTCAGCCTGGAGAAGAGAAGGCTGAGGGGGGACCTGATCAGCATATATAAATACCTCGAGGGAGGGAGTGAGGAGAAGGAGGCTGACCTCTTTTCAGTGGTGGACAGTGATAGGACTAGAGCAAATGACTTCAAACTGAAGCATCGGAAGTTCCACAGGAACTTAAGGAAGCATTTCTTCACTGTGAGGGTGAAAAAGCACTGGAACAGGCTACCCAGAGAGGTTGTGGAGTCTCCTTCTTTGGAGATCTTTAAAACCCTCTTGGATGCAGCCCTGTGCCACGTGCTCTAGGTGACCCTGCGTGTGCAGGGGCGTTGGACTCGATGACCTCTGAGGTCCCTTCCAACCTTGGGCATTCTATGATTCTATGATTCTATGATATGGAACTTCAGATGACCTGCTGTAGATTTGGCAAGGGTATTCTTATCTTCTGCTCTTTCAGCAACTCATTCTGTCTCTGCACAAGGATGATGTCAGCAGCGTCATAAATTCTCCTTGAAATTTCCATTTCCTACCTGTAGTAGAAGCTCGTTATATTACACTGCTATTTTTAGTAACCTTCATTAGCACTTTCTACTAGCTTAAAAAAATCAAGTCTTATAAAATGGTGTAATCATAGAACATAATGTAATCATGATTTCTTATGTGGATGTTTATTACCTTTTCAATTATAGATTCTAATCCATGCAAATCTTAGGTTTATTCCTGATGTAGTTTTAATGGACATGAATTTTTCAATGTTCATATTGCATATCAATGGCTTCATTTTTTTTTCAGCCATATAGTGATTAGATTAAAAAAAAATAAAGATACTCTGTATCCAAAAATATAAAGCAATTGTAGAACATAAAGTCAGGAGATTCTTCTTTTATATGGCTGTCATAACAAAAGTTGAAGCCATAACAAAGTGCATTGAGGAATGTAAGATTTATACTGTGGACCCTATAAAGGTAAAACATCACACACTTTAGCCTGTATCATATCACTTTGAAAACAATAGGTTATCAATATGACAGCAAAAAAGACAACTTCTTGGAAGAACCAGACCATTGTTCAAGAAAGCAAAAATGTTTCAGTTAAAAATGGTATGCACTGAATTAAATTAAATGTCTTTCCCATTAAACAGATAGTCATATATCTAAAGTGTGGTCAAAATTAGGAAAACCCCTAAAGCATTTCTTCAGGTGATATATATATATGCTCTCAAGTTAAATCTATTTACTTTCCTGGGGAAAGAAGAGCAAAAAGCACAAAGTTCAAGAGAACATCCGACCTCATGAACTGTTGTAATACATAGAATCATAGAATCATAGAATCATAGAATCATAGAATCATAGAATGCTTAAGGTTGGAAGGGACCTCAGAGGTCATCTAGTCCAACACCCCTGCTCACACAGGGTCACCTAGAGCACGTGGCACAGGGCTGCATCCAAGCGGGTTTTAAAGATCTCCAAAGAAGGAGACTCCACAACCTCTCTGGGCAGCCTGTTCCAGAGCTCTGTCACCCTCACTGTCAAAAAGTGTTTTCTCAAGTTCCTGTGGAACTTCTGGTGCCTCAGCTTGTGGCCGTTTCCTCTAGTCCTATCGCTGGCCACCACTGAAAAGAGGCCAGCCCCCTCATCCTCACTGCCTCCTTTGAGGTATTTATACACACTGATCAGGTCCCCCCTCAGCCTTCTCTTCCCCAGGCTGAACAGGCCCAGCTCTCTCAGCCTTTGCTCACAGGACAGATGTTCCAGGCCCCTGATCATCCTCGCAGCCCTGTGCTGGACTCTCTCCAGCAGCTCCACATCCCTCTTGTATTGGRRAGYCCAGAACTGGACACAGTRTTCCARATGTGGCCTTACCAGGGCTGTGTAGAGAGGGATGATCACTTCCCTCGACCTGCTGGAGACGCTCTTCTTAATGCACCCCAGGATCCCATTGGCCTTCTTGGCCACCAAGGCACACTGCTGCCTCATGGTCATCTTGTCATCCACCATGACGCCGAGGTCCTTCTCTGTGGGGCTGCTCTCCAGCTGGTCCACCCCTAATCTGTACTGGTGTCCGGGGTTATTCCTCCCCAAGTGCAGGACTCTGCACTTCGCCTTGTTGAACTTCATGAGGTTTCTCACTGCCCAGTCSTCCAGTCTGTCCAGGTCCCTCTGGATGGCAGCACAGCCCTCAAGGCTATCAGCTACTCCTCCCAGTTTGGTATCATCAGCAAACTTGCTGAGGGAGCACTCCATGCCTTCATCCAGGTCGTTAATGAATAAGTTGAACAGGACCGGACCWAGRACTGACCCCTGGGGGACATCGCTAACCACAGGTCTCCAGCTGGACTCCGCGCCACTGACTACCACTCTCTGCACCCTGCCACTGAGCCAATTCCTAATCGACCTCCCCGTCCACTCATCTATCCCACACCTTCGGAGCTTGCCCACGAGGATGCTGTGAGGGACGGTGTCAAAAGCCTTGCTCAAGTCCAGATAGATGATATCCATCGCTCTGCCCTCATCTATCCAGCTAGTCACTCCTTCACAGAAGGCGATCAGGTTAGTGAAGCATGATTTCCCCTTGGTGAATCCATGCTGCCTACTCCTGAGCACCTTCTTCTCCTCCACGTGTCTGGAGACAGCAGCCAGGATGAGCTGCTCCATCACTTTTCCAGGGATGGAGGTGAGGCTCCCCGACCTGTAGTTGCCAGGGTCCTCCTTCTTGCCCTTTTTGAAGAACGGAGTGACGTTGGCTTTCTACCAGTCCTCTGGCACCTCCCCAGTTCTCCAGGACCTTCTGAAGATGATGGCGAGGGGCCTGGCTATGACATCCGCCAGTTCCCGCAACACCCTGGGGTGCATCCCATCAGGGTCCATGRATTTGTGGGTGTCGAGTTTCCTTAGGTGCTCTCTGACCCACTCTTCCTCTACCCAGGGTAAGCGTTCCTCTCTCYAGCTCTCTTCTTGTGTCCCTAGGGCCTGGGATTCTAGAGGGCTGCCCCTGACAAACACAGAAGCAAAGTCGGCATTCAGCAGCTCTGCTTTGTCCGTGTTTTCCGTAACCAGGGTACCCACCTCGTTCACTAGTGGACCCACATTCTCCGTGACCTTCCTCTTGTTGTTAATATGTTTGAAAAAGTTTTTCTTGTTGCTCTTAACATCCCTTGCCAGATTTAGTTCCAAATGTGCCTTGGTTTTCCTTGTAGCATCCCTGCATTCCCTGACAACACTCCTGTATTTCTCCCAAGGGGCCTGTCCTTTCTTCCACATTCTGTATACTGCCTTCTTCTGCTGGAGTTTTGCCAGGAGCTCCCTGCTCATCCACGCAGGTCTCCTGCCCCCTCTGCCTGACTTCTTGCACACAGGGATGCACTGTTGCTGGGCAGGGAGGAAATGCCGCTTGAAAACTAACCAGCTCTCCTGGGCCCCTCTTCTTTCTGGAGCCCTAGCCCATGGGATCTTTCCCAGCAGGTCTCTGAAGAGGCTAAAGTTGGCCCTCCTGAAGTCCAGGGTGGCAAGGCTACTAACTGCCCTGCCTCCTCCTTGTTGGATCCTGAACTCCACCAACTCGTGATCACTGCAGCCAAGGCTGCCCCCCACCTTAACATCTTCAACCAGGCCCTCTCTGTTTGTCAGTACGAGGTCCAGCAGCCCACCTTTCCTCGTCAGCTCCTCCACAACCTGAGTCAAAAAGTTGTCATTGACGCACTGCAGAAACTGCAGAAACTTCCAGGACTGTTTGTGTCTAGCTGTGCTATCTTTCCAAAATACATACATATTCCCTATAGTTGACAACAGAGTCAGTATTTCCAGTAATACTGTTTCAACAGTATTTGCTTTTAACTGAAGACAGATTTGTGTTTCGTTTTCTTTCAGTACTATAATATGTATATTTACACTAAGTAGTTAGTCCAAATAAGTAGAAAACCAGGCATCTGGTGGTGTCAGATAAATCATGAGGTGAAAACTAATTTCCTAAAAATCCTAATATCTTAAACACTGCAGTTATCCTCATCCTTTCTTGCTTCTGCATGTCTGATTCCTTTTATTTCATCACCTCATATATGTTTCTCATTCACAGAGGGAATGTTCTCATTCACTGCTTATGTCATTACAATATCTATGTGAAGAAGATGCTTCTTTTGTTGCTTGGATCATGAAAGAATGGAACTTCTATGTAAAAAATTATCACTTTCCTGCAGTGGCTTTGTAGACTGACAACAGGAAAAAAGAGCTATGAAAGCAAAAGGAAATGAGATGATTTTAACACTGATAATCATTACAGGGTCAATAAACCTTCACAACAGTTGTGAAGATGAGGCATGTGATTTAGCCAAGACTGRATCTGCTAGCTACATCAGCAGTAGCTATTTTCAACACAAAATTAAGAAGGAACTTCAGATCTGCAGGCCAGGTGAGGAAGGATGGATGGCACTCTGCACAGGACTGGTCTCCTCTGGTTAGATGGAGTGCATCCATCGTCCTTCTATCTATCCATGCTGTTTAGGCCTGCTGGGTTTCAGTCATGCGACATAATTGTAATAGTTTGATTTGGATTTGGGGAAGGAAAGGATGATGGGCTTAGTTCATAGTGTTAATAACATTTGTTGTGTTTTTGTGGCATGACTCCTGAGTGTTTATGTTGTGCACCATGGGCAATGCTTTGAGAGTGGGAGGATTCAGAGCCTTTTAGGGTACTATTAGGGCACTTCGCAGATTAGGAGGAACCAATGCAAGAAAGCATACTGAATACTGATCATTGCCAAGTCTGTTTCATTAAATTCACACACCATACACAAGAAAACTAAATACAAATGAACAAGAATTTTCCTCTCTTTCCTGGATCATTTCAATCTAGCTTTTTGTGTTATAATTATTCTGGATAGTGGTGTCTCTACCTCTTGTACAAAGAAAATTGATGTTAAAAATGTAAGTCCTTTGATTCATTTACTATCAAAACATAGTGTGAGAAACATTAAAAAATGTCTCACACAGAAAGTGTGAAAAACATGAAAAAACTGTTTTTCTTTTTTTGCTACTTGAATATCTCTTCAGTGTAAGGATTGTCTCTGAATATCTGCGCATTTAAACACAAATACATGAGAATTTAATTTGTCCTTAGTCTTTCCCAGTGAACTTTCTACAATGCATATCAACATGACTGTGAATTATAGAATTCAGAACTCTGAAAGAACTTTGGATTGAATAAAAAAGAAAAATGGATTTTCAAATATTTAAATTCTTTAGGTGTATCTGAACTGTTACTTCTTACTGTAAAGAAATGAATTGGCTCATATATTACTGATGACTCCCAGGCTTCTAAGTGCTAGGAAAAGTATCTTGTAGCTCTTGTGTCAGGCTTCAGACTAAGAAGATGTTAGAGCCACACAGCTAATATCATTATCTACAGCAAGATGGCAAATAGCTTGACAGAGGGGGGATCCTTCTCTTCTTGTAACAATCTGTTCAGCTAGTTGGATACTGAACATTTATATTAAGCTTATGAAAGCTTAGGGAAGTTTCCAATGGCCAAGTTTTCAGAGCTGATTTTGCACGTGCAAATATGTCTTATGATACAATGCACAAGTAGTAGAGCAATACAAGCGAAATGAAAATGTACAAACATACACAAGAATGTAAGGTTAGCAAGTTGGGGACTGTGTCTGCCTAGTTAATCAGGAACAGAAATATCAATAAAAGCAGATTTTGTCTATATGCATCCTCTTGCAAATGCATACACTCTGATGCAATGTAGTCTTTGTTATGCTTTGGTTTTGATAGATGTAAAGAATCCTGTAATCAGATCATCAAGAAAAAAAAATAGTACATGAATGTAATTCCTTTAAAAAAGAAACAACATTAAAATTTCAGACAACTCTGAGTAACTAGTTTCACATATAATCAATATGTTTCAGTAAACTTTATTAATTAGAGATTCTAATTTGTGAGGTCTTTTTTTTTAAAACAGTTCTGAAACTGATAAGGTTGGAATAGAAGATGATAGAAGATTCTTAGAATTCTTTACAAGCAAGAGTTACAGAGATAAGTGTGAGGCCTCAGCAACTTATGACTTTACATTGCAAATTCATTCTGAGGATTATAAAGTTTTGATATTGATCTTTTAATTTCTGCAGACATCAGGATATATTCAAATATCTCTTCACTTGGCTGTAGAAAGTAAGTGCATCATTGTTTCTCAATTTCTCTTTATCTCATCTCAGATTTGAAGAAAAAACCTTTCTTTTTGCTTCTTTGGTGAGATAGTGGGGAAAAAAAAAAGAGAGAGAAAAGAAATCATCAGCTTTCTTAACCAGAGTCTTTGTTTTTCTTAACCAGAGTCTTTGTTTTTCATGACAGCGTTTAAAATCAGATCTTGACTCAGTCTCAGTAAATATATTTTGCACACCTGACTTAGGAGTGCTTGGAATATGCCATGAGAATTGGATCTTCCTTGTTTTATTCCTGAACCCCTCATAGCATTAATGCTTAATGACATTTGTGTCTGCCTGTTCATCGACGGTATAATACAGTCTCTTTGGGGGAAAAAATAACAAACAAACTTCTGTTTCTGAATAAAAAAAATAAAAACAAAAACAAGAACAAACAGCATCTAAAAGAAACACATCTGAGAGAGCTAAATTGAATGAATACTTTAGATCTTTGGCTGCGCTCAAGGTTATGCTTGTTCTAAGAAATGCATTTTGAGGCTGAAAATCATTTTGCTGTTTCTTTGATTCTTCTCCTTTATTCTTACATACCTGGGTGTGTAAGTTACCTTTGAACTCTCCACACTACTTCATTAATGAATAATAAAATACAGGGGGGTGGGAGGAGGGGAAACATAAAGTTTGAAATCGATGAAACTGTTATGAAAGGTATTTTTCTCCTTCTCTAAAGGTGTCAGGCCTCAGACAGTAGTTTTTATGACATACCTATCACATCTATCTCTTTAAATTAGGATATTTTCAGTAACTATTTGTTCACTTGTTAAGTTATATAGGTTTGGGTACTATTACTCTAAACTATAAATGAGGTGTCAGGCCCCCTTGACACTTCTGGTGGCATCAGAAAGCTGGTAGAAAAGACATTTATCTGACAAACCATGTCACAGATATCAATTCAGATTTCCTCTGGAAAGAAAGCCACAGTGCTTCCTCTCCTAAAGTTCTTAAAAGGACATTTTTGCTCTTGCATGTGTCCAGATAATGAAGAAAGGCTACTCTTGAGCTTATTGGTCATCACTCTAGTAGGAAATGTAATGATACAAAAATGACTGGTGGTGGAGAGTGGATTTGCCACCCTGACTAAAAGAAGTATGAAATAACATAAGTCAGTGTTGGTGTAATATGAACCATGTGAACATCTTTTTGCAGTTGAAAGCATTCTGAGTATCTTTGAGAACAACTGAGTTGAACAAAGAACATATTATTTTCCTCCTCTGACACCTGCTGAAAATATTTGGAAAAAAATTATTAATGTTGCGTGCAAGCATAGGATTTAGTTCTGTGCAAGTTCATTTTCCCCTATGCAGCCCCAAAATTACACTTTTGGATATTATTACATCTTAGTGGAAGCTATAAAATCTATTTTTGATACTTAAGCACTTAGCAAGGGCATAGCTTTTCAGATCCTCATGACTTGAATAGTGGCAAATGTCTGGCTTACATGCACTTCAAGGTTGACAAGTGACTACTGAACTGCCATATTTTTAGGGCAGAATGACCAGGAAAACTCAACTAGCTTATTATTCCAAAATAGTCAGATTTTCATCCATTATGGCAAAAACACTGCTGTGATGTGCAGTCTGGTTTCTTTTTTTTTTTTTTTTTTTTTTTTTTTTTTTTTTAACAAGTTTTCTAATAGGATTCCTTGACTTCAAACTCCTGCAATAAAGAGACTAAATGTGCTGCTTTTCTGGATATAATGCATATTTACAGACTTTAATCTGAGGGGACCATACTGAGGAATAAAGAATGATGTTAATGGGAAAGGTGCAGAATTATGTTTCTTTAATATGAATGTATTAGTTTTTTTCTAATGTTGGCAAATGTAGGTAGTGAAGTTTGTTTCAAGGGATTTGTTAGTAGTGATTTTTTTTATGCTGGATTTGTTAGTAGTGAGGCTTTTTATTTATTTATTTGTTTATTTATTTATTCATCCTGCTGGTAGACCTTAAATAAATTGTCTGCTATGGAAAATGATGAGCAGAACTAGTGTAGACATGTACCGTATTGGACTTGATTCTAAAAGAAGTAAGCCTGAAGATTGTTGCTAAATGGAATTTGGAGAAAAATACCAATGTGTACATGCTAACATGGTCTCTTACCATGTCTAATTACGTTATTCTTTACAACAGTTCTGCCTTCTGATACATTTTCAGGGAAATAGAAGCCTTGTGTGTGTGTGTGTACTTTGAGATTGTTATATTATATAGTTCTGATAAAAGGCTTACTTGAGAGATAAATAAATATACTACAACAAAAAAGCTATAAGAACTGCTAGAAATGCTTTGTATCTGAATGCTTTATATTTATGAGTTGCCTGCTAGAAGCAAATGGCACCTAGGGGGTATTTTGATAATAGTTATTGTCTGGATAAAACCACATTCATTCCTAAGATAAAGTGGTATTGTCAAAAACAAGTCAAACAAATATTTCTTGTGGCACTATTAGAAACAATTTCTACATACCTAGGGCTTTTCATATGATGATAACCTACATAACTAGTTTCTAAACACCCTGAGTCTTAATGTTTATCCAGATGTACAAGATGAGTTAATTTCAAACACTTTTATCTAAAATCAGTCAATTACTGAAAACTACCTTGCCTTTTCAGATACAAAATATATTCACAACTCATTTATTAAGATCAATATGCTGTTCATATCTGAAAATCTGACTCTTAATTTTTTTTTTATCTATATCATTTATTACAACCAGTATGCTGCTCATCTCTGAAAATCTCTCTGCTTTATTTTTGTTGAACAACAAAAGAGTACATGATGGCAACTTAGGCCTTTCAGCTAGTTAGATTCTTTTGAAATTAAGATTTCTAAGTCTAAGGATACATTCTTATTTCTCAAAATGTGGAAGAGGGAATAGTTGCAGAAAGTATTGCTTCTCCTGTTATTAAAGGCATAAATTCAGGATGCTCTGCAGAAGACATTTCTGTCTACACTTTCAGGAGCTGCTTTTCAGAATTAAAGGCTAACTAATAYATGAATATTATGAAAGGATATGCAGTCTAGACATTAATAAATGGAGCACTCATTATTAGTATGTGCTTTCTGTTTTCCTGCTATTATGCTACATAATATGCTACAAGCATCTACTTCAGCACTCCCAAGTGTTTAAACTGGATAATAATCTTCCAGAATTTTAGGGAAAAAAAAAAAAAAAAAAAGGACTTAGAATTAAGTTTCACTGTGTTGACATGAGATAATTTTAAGCTGCTGTTTTTTAAGGGCTCTGTTTTAACAAGCATGCATTATGTTGGATGGATCAATCTGAATATTACTTTCTGCAGCAGCATTGGTAGCCTGAGCACTAATTGTATGCAGGGGTTGAACATGGGCCAGTTCTGGTTGCAGCCTCATCAGCATATTCATAAGTCACAGCTCTGCGCAGGTGCCAGAACGTGGCAAAATGTTCTGCAGCTCTCCATCATTGCAATAGTGGAAATGTAAAACAATCCTTAAAATGCTGTTGTTTGAAATAAACTGATACCATAAAGGAGACAAAAAGATTCTTGAATAATTGCAGGAAATGAAACAAGATTTTTTTTCTTTTTTTCTTTGTTTTTTCCTCCTTTCTTTCTCTTTCTCCCCATCCCCCTTCCCTCCCTCCACTTTGCCAGTGAAAAATTCATATCAGGCAGATTAAACAGAACAATTTTCCTGCTTCATCCCCTTTAGAAATCCAGTTCCAGCTTTTCTACTAGGACCCAAAGAAGATATAGTGTGATAATTACCAGATTAGACATCTACAGACCCTGCTGCATGAGTGATAAACCAGAAAAATGGCACTAAGCTGCTCCTAAGTGAGTCTGAACAAGCCAGACCCTCGCTAACTCAAATAAATGCAAATTAAAATTGTATTCTAGACATGCTGCTGCTGATGGTGGCAATGTGGCAAAAGTAGTGGCAATGTGGCAAAAGGATTGTCTGGATCAAGGTATCTCATCAGTGCAGATCACTTTTGGCCTTTTCAGCAGTAAAATTTTGCCTTTCTTTAATGCAAAGGCAGTTGATTCAGTTCAAATCCTATTTCCCAAGTCTTGCTAAAGAAAAATATTTTACGGAGGTTTCCTGCACTGTTAAATCCAGGTAACAAGGCCCCAACTTATCATTGGAGCGTATCAAAAAGCATTTTTTTTTTAACAAATAAAATCGCATCATTTTTTGAGAAAAAAAAATGAGAAATTGTTAACTTAGTTAATTTTACCATTGATCTCACAGAGAATGTAAAATCATTTCACACTGCACTCTATATTAGATTAGGATGCATATTTTATTCTACCTTAATGGATCCTGTTAAAACATCCCTTCACTAGAGACAAATTAGCAAGACCTCACTGACCTACACATTAATAAAGCTTAATACACAGTGATCCACAGTCGAAGCACAACTCAACATTTTACTGAGGCAAAGAAGCTATCCTAATTACACTGCAATGTTTAAGAAACATGCCATATTCATGAGGATTTTGGAATATACACTAATTATTATCCTGTCATGGAAGGTCAGATTTAAAATTGTGAAATGCAGTGAAATACCCATTTTCTTTTGCAGAATCCTCCATAGCTTTACAAAGAAGTACATTTCACATTTTAATGGGAGGAATCTTCATGTGAAATGTGTAAAAATCCATTTATATTAAAACTGCTACAAAACAGAGCAACGGCAAGATAGCTGCAGAAGCATCTGTGTTTTGGTGATAAGCCATGCACTGGCACCTGTAACTTACATGTATGTGACAGAGCTTTTTATTCCATATGTGGGGAGAATCTGACCTTGACTATCTGAGATATTTCAAGTATTTCAGCTGCAAAAGCCTTCGGGGCCTACAGGGCCGCACTCATTCCCACCATAAAGTTTGAAGTTGCCTGCAAGTGACAAGAAGCATCTCTGCTTTAGCCTTGAACTTCTCTTAGTGTGTGACAGCAAGGGAGCCTTGAACACAAAGAGCCTCAGGAACAGGCTGCAGGGTGCCAAAATAATTCATCCAGCACAGTCCACTCCTTGATCAGATTTGGGGGCCTTTGAAAGGTCACTGGGAAACAGATTGCAGACAGCATTAAAAGCTATTTCTTATTCCTGGTATGTGGGTCTCTGCCCCTTTTCACAACCTGTCAGGGTGCAGCTTAAAAAATGGTCCTTGCATGTAAGTAATAGCAATTTTAATTACTCAGAATGGTGATGGAAATACATGTGGGGTTTAGGAATTTATTTTTATTATCTTTATTTTTTTTTTTCTTTCTGAATTCTTAACTCTTGAAATTAATTCCTATACTAAATGGAGGAATTCTTTCCCTTGGAGAAGAGGGCAGAGGTCACTCCAGATGCCAAGTTCTTTTGGGCAGGTTTAGTTTTGCTTAGTTCTGTCAAGAAGGAAGCATCTCTGTACAACCATGGAGGAGTCTGCCGGGGAAACTTTGAAACAAGAGTAAAAGGTATATATATTTATAAAGGTTGCAGTCTCTATTCTCAGGCTACAGTGAACTAAGTTCAGAAGTTTGGTTTCATATCAAGGAGCACCACCTGACTTGAACCACTGAGGAATATGGATGCACATGGCTATGGACAGCTACAGAATCGCTCTGCCAATGCATTGACCTGTTGCCAGAGGTCTATTGCCCTGACCCCAAGGCCCCCTAGTTTCATCAGTGCATCAGTGTGCCTGAGCTATTGCATAGATGTGCCCTCTGCAAAGCAAGACATGATAGGTGTGCTGGCACACAATGTTATAACAGCACATCTACATGGCTTGTGGGGCAAACAGATCATTTAGACTATTTAAAAGTATATATGGGCAAGACATATTTATGTTTGCTAACATAGCTGCCATATGCATATGCTTTTACTGGGCATGGTCATTGGTTTCCACAAAAGACCTGCCCAGTTGGACTTTGCAAGCAGTGTAGAGGCTGAGAGTCCAAGGAGGAGGATCTCCACACTGACATGTTCTAATTTTCATTTCTGGAACTTTCTTCGTTAGTATTCGTAGAGGTTGAGCTCTAATTCAGAACATAACAAAATATTTCTGTGTTGCAGTAATGATCTGTGCTCAAACACAGCTGCTGCCTCTATTCTACAGAGATACTTTGAAATAAATAAGTGAACTTTGTTCTAAGTTTCCTCTGTACCGACTGATTTAGCGAGGGTGTTAGCTCAACAAAATGGAATACAGGCTTGAGTATATCAAACCTTTGAGAAAAAAATGATGGCAAGTTTTACTCTCCAAGGAGAGTGCCTTGTTAAAGTAAAATATCCCCACCACGTCCTGGGGAGCTCTATCACTGTAGTTGTTCCCTTTACAGCTAATGGAAAGGAACAGGCACCTCTGGAGAGTCATTAATCTCATCATAAGATAGAACAGATGAATATCCCTGGAGGAGCTTATTTTTCTCCATTAACTATAAAGGGATCCTAAAATGTCTAGCTCAGATTTTAGATGTCTACCTTTCAGATGTTAAATTACAGCCGATTAAGTCAATCCCATGTTGTCCCTTAGCAGAATGCATTAATTCCTTCCACAACCAGTCAACTCAGCCAGCATCCACAGAGTGGAAAGAGAAAAGCATTCCTGAATCCTCCCTAAGCCTCCTAACACTTTTGGAGTCATTTCTCATCCAAAGCATATAAGCAGGGAATAACACATTTTCTGAGAAACTCTTGCCACCGAGGCGTTATTAATAGACTTCCTTTTATTTCCCATTATAGGAAACTCACTGATTTATGAGGAAGGAAGGTGTCAGAAAGGGTATAATATTTGTTATTGAATCTAGTAGCTACCATCTGGATAGCATTACACATGTGAAAAATATTTTGCATCTGTTTTGCACATCATTAAAAAGACCAAATACCATTTTCTGTTGTATACCAACATCATCATTATTGCTACACAGTACTTCTGGGAATTGACTGTTAGACTTGTGGCAGCATTCATCTTTTACTGGCTAGATAAAGTCTTTTGCTGTGTCACTTGATTTTTTTTTCCCCTGTTCTGTGAAGCTCAGTCATCTGTGGGAAAAGAGACTTATAGATACTTCTCTGTTGACAGAGGTCACAATGTTATTTGCTCTAATAGTACAGTATATACATGTCCAACCAGAGAAATGGAAATATTCAGTGTAACACCTTTCAGGTTGTGGTTTCAAGTCAGTGGAACTGTGGATCTCTTTCCCTACAGTTGTAACAGATTGGATGCAATAGGATACAGTTAGTAAATCCAGACTTCTAGTGTGGAGGTGCTGACCTTTTTTTAAAAAAGCAGCAAATATGCAGAATGAGAATGACAAGGAATAACAGAACTACAAATAATGAACTTAAAATTCTGAGAGAAGAAACAATAGATTATGTCAATTAATGACTTATCATTCAAGAGTTCAGTTATGCTGCCAGACTTCCTTGTGTTCAACCTGTAGCCCTTCACTATTACATTTACATCTTCTAAAGTGTACCAAAATAAAGAAGTAAAAGTCAATAATTACAAGAAAACTCTGAAATAATTTTACAAGAGCAGTCTAATATAAAACCCATTTAATATTCATTAAAATGGCCAATCAGAAATTGTCATTAAATGTTGTATGAAATTTCATGTAGAAATATTTTTAAACTTAAAAAAAAAAAAAGCTGTGCAGATTGTTTCAGATATAACCATAGCTGCAGAAATTCAATCACCACCTAAATATTACTTTTTATTAATATATATGTTCTATAGAAGGGAATTATATCATCTTGATTACAAAAAGATTCACCGTTGATGTTTATATATTTGTTTTCCTCATTTCTTGTTTATTTGAAAAAAATGCCAATTGCAGTTCATGTATTCTCTAATTCTAAGGATTGTTCTTTACATGGAATTCTTGACTACAAGGTTGCTGCAGAGCCTGGATGAGTTGCCAGTTCAGGATGCCAAACTCTACACAAGCAAGGTTGAAAAAAATCACTCATGATATGATACTAGATATAATTGAGCAAACAAAGCACAGTTGTGTCCTAAAATGCAGAGCTTCTGAAAATCTCATTCACTGTCTCTAGATATTAAAAAACATTCTTGCTTTCACTCTTTCCTTGAGTTTGTACACACACACAAAGAATGTGTACATTTCACAGAATCACAGAATGGCTGAGGTTGGAAGGGACCTCTAGAGATCATCTAGTCCAACCTCCCAGCTCCAGCGAGGACACTTCGAGCAGGGGCACAGGGTGCCATCCAGGACATCCAGGCAAGTCTTAAAGACCTCCAGAGAAGGAGGCTTCACCTCCCTGGGCAGCCTGTTCCAGTGCTCTATCACCCTTACAGTAATGAAAGTTCTTCCTCACATGGAGAAGGAATTTCCTGTGTTTCAGCTTGTACCCATTTCTCCTTGTTCTGTCGCTGACCACCACCAAGAAGAATTTGGTCCCATCCTCCCTACATTCTCCCCTCAGGGAGATCCCCTCCCTTGACCTGCTGGTAACACTCCTCCTCATGCAGGCCATTGGCCTTCTTGGCCACAGGGGCACACTGTTGGCTCATGGTGAACTTGTCAACCAGGACTCCCAGGTCCCTCTCTATGGAGCTACTTTATATGCATGTGTGTATGTATATTGTTACCTCTTAAGTTACAAAAATGCAAAAAGGTCACTTAAAATGAAAGTGGCAAGGAGAAACTTATATACTCATCTGCATTTCTTGTTATCGGCACGGATATTTTTGCTCCAATTATGTGCTGGGATATAAAAGTCTATTCAAGGCTAAGGAAGAAGAAAGAAAATTCAAGCAAGCATTTTACAGCAACTCTTAAAAAACATGAAAATTGCACATTATTGCACTTGGCTGCATAAGGTAAAGCTGCACCTGAGTAATATTTGCTAACGTGACTAGTACATATGCAGCAAGATACAAAGTACCACTAACCTTAGCAGCATTTCACAAGTAACAGAAGGAACAGCTTTTGAAAAATGTCATCAATGTATTATGTATAAAACAGATCTGTATTCCACTTCAGTGTCAGCCATGCATGACTTTCTGTTCCTCTGCTATCTCCACTCAGCATAGGCAAGGAAAGTTAATTTCCATTTATTGGAGGTTTCTCTACAAAGCAGCAGCTTTTAAAATAATGTCCTAGGGAAATACTGAGAAAATACAAAACTGGGACAGGGAGTTCTCAAGGTTAGGAGTAAAAATTTCCTTGGATGACACAATTTGGAAAAGCTTGAGAAAAACATGTAATCAGAAAGTAGTGAGTTATCGTACCTGATTTTGTGGCTGATGGTCTTCACAATAAATACAGCAGGAGGTGTATGATGTGGTGAATAATGATACAGTCTGACTGATTTAGCTGGAATAGCTTATGAAGGTGCTACTCTTCTCCTCAACTGCAATTTACTGTCCCAACAGCTGTGACCTCCAAATAAACCATGTGGTTACTCCAAATCCATTCCAGTGCAAGGTCAAAGAATGACCTTAAATCAATGCTGAATTTAATATCAGATGACTATATTTTGTTTTATACATTAGAAGTGTCATCAGATGCAGAGTTTTTAATGCAGAATTGCCTTCAAACCYGGTTGGTGATGTTGGAAGATTTCTGAAATTCTTTCTTGAATTTATTTAATAGGAGCATTATAGAAAATGCATCAGGAGACGTCTTCTGTAAATTAAATAAGTTCCCTCTACAGTCAGAAGGGAGACACTTACCTGCCTGGATTAGGATCGTTCACATCCAAGGAACTATTTACTATTTGTGGTTATTTTAAAAAGCAAAAACTTCATGCTTCAAAATATAGGTAATATTTTACTTATTTAATTGTTAGTTACTGAAAAATAATTACATTGTCTCAAGTGCAATAGAGTTTTCTTTTTCATCTATCTGCAATACTTTTATATGGAAATAAAATATATGATATTATATGAAACTGTATGGTTCTTTATGCCCCAAATTCCTAATGTCTTTCTAAACATCCTGGATTAATAGAAACAGGGGATGCAGCATATAAATTAAAGGATAAAATTCTTTGGTGATGTGAAAGAAGTCATGCTAGATATTTATAAAGTTACTCTGGCTGTAAAGATGTCTATATTATGCCTTTTGTGATGTCTGTGTATTTTATAAATAGGTAAGAGAACTAGGTATTAGAACAAGGCTGTGCTATGTATATTGCTGTTTTCATGAGGACTGTATGCTCAGTAGCCGGAGGTTCATTTAGACTGATATTATCCTTGAGGTGGAAGCTCTGCACAGGCAGAGCATGCTGAACTGTGGAGCTGCCTGTCATTTGCAATGAGTATTAAATCCAAGTTTCTTTGCTGTTATGGGTGGGAGGAAAAAAAAGTGTTATGTAATTTATGATATTTGCATCTTGGAGCAGAGAATATTATAAAACCTAAACCAGGTAGGTATTTCTGTGAGTGCATGTGTATGCATGTGCAGTCTGTCTGTCTGGCAGGGTAGCTGTGCTTTTTTTGGAATGGTTTCAACAACTAAGTCAATATTACTAGGGGAAACATATGCATAAAACAACGAGTTCTTTCACGTCACTTAAGCATTGGCTAGAGCAATGTGCTGTGAGAATATCAAACAAACATAGGCTGATACGTTGACACAATAAACACATCTTTGGGGTCATTTGAAACAACTGGAATCCATCAAGCTTCCATTCATGGCAAAAAAAAAAAAAAATCTATATTATTGGTACTTTGGTCTTTAGGGGTACCTAAAGATCTTTCAACACTTCTGCTAAGTTGCTTGTTCATTTCTCAAGATGAGTTTTGAGTAATTTTAGCCTCTTGTGAAGCCAAACTGGGAGCATCCACATGCTGAATAGGCAGCCCTGCTTTTGGAACTGCTGAGCTGACATCAGAAAAAGCAGGTGGTCAGTTAAGGTAAGAAAAAGTGTAAATTGCTATATGAAAACATGAATAGCTTGTAAATGGTGAATGAAGGAAAGAGAAGGATAAATGAAAGGAAGAAGGAAGATAGAACTGGAGTTCCAATAGTTGTTTTGTCATTCTAAAATTAACCCTTCGTATTCCAGACCTAACAGAAAAAGCACTTGCTATTGTCAGAATACTATTTTTTAAAAATCATAAAAACAAACTTCATATAGAAATAATTGAATGTCACAACTCTAAACAAACAATCTGAAAAAAAATAGAGAAATTTACAATCTTTACTAATATCATCACCATGAGAAAATCAGACCACTGGCCATTTATTTGAATATATAAATTTTGATTGATGACATCAAACGAATCTTTGGCAAACAGGTTAGGAAAAAAAAAAAAAAAAGGCATATTCTATAAGAGATTTGATGCATTCTGGTGGCCCATAGGGTAAACTAAGGTAAACTAAATTTACCCTTCTGAAGAGTAACAATTCAAAAAAATACAAGAATAACTTACAGAGAGTAATTTGGATTCATCTGAATTAATATTTATGTGACACAAACTGCATAGTCATCACAGTCAAAGATGACTCGCATATTTCTGTGTAGTAAATCCAAGCAGAAATAGGCTTTTTTTATTGTGTAGGTTGCTTGGATGTCAGGAAACTTGGATAATGCCTGGGAGTCTCACAATTCATGCTCTGAGATACTAACAGGAAAGGGATACTGTAGCTCCCCTGTAAGTCTTTTCTTGTCAGTAGCATGTACAGTACGCTACACAAACATCTCTGGAAAACTGAGTAGAATTGAGAAAGTTTGTATAAAATTTCCTAAAATCTACTAGGTTAATTTCAAGTAAGTATTGCTCAATAATCAAAGATCTTTCCAAAATGATCAAGTACAGAGTACATTTAATTTAATGTCACATGTATTTTAATGCTTTACTATACAGGAATATGCAATTACAGGTTCAGTTGTCCTGACTGCTGAAGTCTTTCATATAGATGCATGCTGTTCTGAGCATTTGTGCACAAATTTGGAAGGAGGTTTTATCAATCTTTTTTTTTCCTTTCTATTGGGAAAGTGAGTATTATCTTTCAGAGAACACTTTGGAATATCTATGGATCCCAAGAAACATACCCATGCATAATGTATTACAATTCAACTCTTAAAATTAGAACCAGAGCCATAAGGCATAAAGGTGAACTGAACTTGACTGACTGCATAATTAGTATTTCAGATCCCTGTACAATATATGAATAAATTTAGGTGCTGAGGTCCAAGTAGGTGACCTGGAAAGTTCTTATCTCAGTACCTTTCTAATCTGAAAAGTACTTATAGGTCACAGTCTGTCCTCGATATTTAGAATCATAGAATCATAGAATCATAGAATGGTCATGTTTGGAAGGGACCTCAGAGRTCATCTAGTCCAACCCSCCTGCTCACGCAGAGTCACCTAGAGCACATGACACAGTGTTGCGTCCAAGCGGATTTTAAAGATCTCCAAAGAAGGAGACTCCACAACCTCCCTGGGCAGCCTGTGCCAGGGCTCTGTCACCCTCACTGTCAAGAAATGCTTCCTTAAGTTCCTGTGGAACTTTTGGTGCCTCAGCTTGTGGCCGTTTCCTCTTGTCCTATCGCTGGCCACCACTGAAAAGAGGTCAGTCCCCTCCTCCTCACTGCCTCCCTTGAGGTATTTATACACACTGATCAGGTCCCCCCTCAGCCTTCTCTTCTCCAGAGGCTGAACAGGCCCAGCTCTCTCAGCCTTTCCTCATAAGGCAGATGTTCCAGGCTCCTGATCATCCTCGTAGCCCTGCACTGGTCTCTCTCCAGCAGCTCCACATCCCTCTTGTATTGGGGAGCCCAGAACTGGACACAGTACTCCAGATGTGGCCCCACCAGGGCTGAGTAGAGGGGAACCATCACCTCCCTTGACCTGCTGGAGACGCTCTTCTTAATGCACGCCAGGATCCCGTTGGCCTTCTTGGCCACCAGGGCACACTGCTGCCTCATGGTCATCTTGTCATCCACCATGACGCCGAGGTCCTTCTCTGTGGGGCTGCTCTCCAGCTGGTCCACCTCTAATCTGTACTGGTGTCCGGGGTTATTCCTCCCCAAGTGCAGGACCCTGCACTTGGCCTTGTTGAACTTCATGAGGTTTCTCACTGCCCAGTCGTCCAGTCTGTCCAGGTCCCTCTGGATGGCAGCACAGCCCTCAAGGCTATCAGCTACTCCTCCCAGTTTGGTATCATCAGCAAACTTGCTGAGGGAGCACTCCATGCCTTCATCCAGGTCGTTAATGAATAAGTTGAACAGGATCGGACCAAGGACTGACCGCTGGGGGACACTGCTAAATACAGGTCTCCAACTGGACTCCACGCCACTGACTACCACTCTCCACACCCTGCCACAGAACCAATTCCTAATCGACCTCCCCGTCCACTCATCTATCCCACACCTTTAGAGCTTGCCCACGAGGATGCTGTGAGGGACGGTGTCCAAAGCCTTGCTCAAGTCCACATAGATGACATACACTGCTCTATCCAGCTAGTCACTCCTTCATAGAAGGCAATCAGGTTAGTGAAGCATGATTTCCCCTTGGTGAATCCATGCTGSCTACTCCTGAGCACCTTCTTCTCCTCCACGTGTCTGGAGACAGCAGCCAGGATGAGCTGCTCCATCACTTTTCCGGGGATGGAGGTGAGGCTCCCCGACCTGTAGTTGCCAGGGTCCTCCTTCTTGCCCTTTTTGAAGACCAGAGTGACGTTGGCTTTCTTCCAGTCCTCTGGCACCTCCCCAGTTCTCCAGGACCTTCTGAAGATGATGGCGAGGGGCTTGGCTATGACATCCGCCAGTTCCCGCAACACCCTGGGGTGCATCCCATCAGGGTCCATGGATTTGTGGGTGTCGAGTTTCCTTAGGTGCTCTCTGACCCACTCTTCCTCTACCCAGGGTAAGCGTTCCTCTCTCTAGCTCTCTTCTTGTGTCCCTAGGGCCTGGGATTCTAGAGGGCTGCCCCTGACAAACACAGAAGCAAAGKYGGYATTCAGCAGCTCTGCTTTCTCCGTGTTTTCCGTAACCAGGGTACCCACCGCGTTCACTAGTGGACCCACATTCTCCGTGACCTTCCTCTTGTTGTTAATATATTTGAAAAAGTTCTTGTTGCTCTTAACATCCCTTGCCAGATTTAGTTCCAAATGTGCCTTGGTTTCCTTGGTTTTCCTTGTAGCATCCCTGCATTCCCTGACAACACTCCTGTATTTCTCCCAAGGGGCCTGTCCTTTTTCCACATTCTGTATACTGCTTTCTTCTGCATTTAGACCAGTAAATCTATAGGCACCACAATTCACTTCGGCTATTAGACTGTCCTCAGAAGTAACCTGGTTTGTAGCCATGAGCTAAAGACTGAAACCTGAGTAAACCATGTGTCATTTTCATCAAAACACACAGATAATGATGTCAAGCAAGCAACAAACCTGATTGCTTGTGCAGTCGTTTTTTTCCAATCTAATGCAGATAAAAACAAAGCTGAAAAATCTGAGAACAGTGAGCATATTTTTTTTTTTTTTCCATCACCTTGCATACACCAGCATCATGTTCCTTCTTATTTCATTTCATCTTCTTATGACTCTGTCAGTTTTGTAATCTTTTATGTAGCAGAGAAATGGGATGCGTTCCTGTTGAGGCTGTTCTCTAAGATGCGAGTTTGCATTTCAGTGAATTGAAAATAGGGGCAGGAAATCCAGGTTTCCTATTTCTGAGGTAAATTGTCTTACCTACAATTACCTAACCGAAGGAAAGGCTCCTGTAAATAGAGTGTCTTGCTCTTGGTTAAATACTAGATTTCAGAATTAAAACTGAAGGTTTATGTTAGCAGCTTGTGTGATAAATACATCTCTTCTAGTTCGTCTAAAGCTTAGGCAGTTTCTATGTGCAGAGATGCTTTAATTGCTCCTCTACTTTGCTTTTCAGTAAAACCCCAATGCATAAAAAAATTCACATATACACTCTATATGTGTCTCATATTTCTGCACTTACTTATGTAAATCAGMTGTTTAGATCTTTTTTCAGGGGAGAAAACAAAAAGAAAAAAAGGTCTACACCCTTACTTCAAGACATATTAAAGTTTAATTATGTGGAAACTCAACTACCAATGTCAGCAGTAAACTTAGAACTATGACTGTGTGCTGAATGTCGAAGTGAGGTAGTCAGGTAAACATACAGTTATGCAACCACAGTGTTCATAGAGAAGGAAATATTTCACAATTGATTTTGAAACTTAGTACTTAGTAAAATTAACATTCAGAGATACCGATAGTATGACATCCTATGAAAGGAAAACGTATTATAAGAACAGATCAATCTTTAACATTTTTCATGCTTTTCATATTTTGAAAATACTGCTAACTTAAAAAAAAAATCTATCTGTAATTTTGTTTCAAATTTATTTTTGTAAACTAATTTTGTCATAAATGCAAATTAAAGCATGATTATTTAAACATATTTTTGCTTTCAGATAACCACAAGCTGTACAGTTATAGTCTTTCTAGAATTAGATAATCTCAGCAAGCTCCCATATAATCTATTCTTCTCCAGTAATATATACCACACTATTGTCTGTGGTTTTACCTTTCATTTTATATTACACACCTACTAGATAACATTCATTTTCAACAGCTTTATTTGGAAACCAGAATCAATTCTAAAATTTATATTTAGCACCTTATCTTTACTCAGTGACAACAAAGTCCTAGTGCATGGTGGAGTGAAATCACACTCTAAATTGTGGACCATATTGTTATTTTTGCACATAATTATTCTGCATATGTAAGCTGACTTTTGAGTAATTATAAAATTCAGAATTGAGGATATTTTTATAGTCATTTTCCTTCCTTTGACATGCTCTGCAACTTTCATTTATTTGGTAGCGACTTAATTGTAACTCACCATATTATACAAGGGAAGTTTATTGTACATTGATATAGAAGCTTACAGTAAGGAAGTGGATGTTATAATACAAAACTAATAGAATACAGATAGTGTAAATTCTAATTTATTTATCCTTTTAAATTTTCAAAAATAGCTTCCAAAATTTTCTACATATCTAACCACTTCTATGCAAGTATTATTGATTGTTTTGTTTTATTTTGTTTTGTTTTTTTCCTGGTAAGTATCACAAATGTTCATTTGTACATTTATTCATCCATATTTATCCAAGAGCTAATATCTTTTTTTTTGTAAAAATCACTTTACAAAAAAGTACATAGTTGGATATGCCAATAATTTTATCTTTCTAATGCATGTGTTAATGAAACTCAAACAAATAAAAAGAATACTTGCCTAGGACAGTTATCACAATATAAAAAAGTCCTGTCAACAGAATGATGCAGTCATTAGTACACACTACAAAATTAAATGTCTGTATTGTTACTAGTTATGTGTAAATAGCAAACTTATTTAAAATTCACAGTTATGCGATGGAAAATATGCATGCATTTAACTTCACTTTGATGAGACTGGTATAAATTATAGATAAGATACACCAAAAACAGAGAGACAAAAAACACACTCTCCATACTGCCCAAGTGATTCAAAATATCATTTATCAGCCGACAGTATTAACTAGTATGAGCAACTATTTCTGCAATATGTAGTATCCTTTGCACATATGGAATATATATATAGTCTTGCTAGTCACTATTTTCTCTGATGTTATAACTTTACATCTCTCCCATTTAAAGATATTGTCCTTTTTTATTTGAAATAAATGGGAGTAGTTAGACAGAATTGAAAGTTTTCCACGATAGTTCAATAAAGACATATGTTTGGTTTGAGACTTAAGTACTGTACATAATATACATAACATCTGTACATATGTGTGAAAGACCTGATACATTGGAAATTCTCTTTTTAGCTTCAATGGCTTTTAATCAGTCATTTTAAATATATTATATCAGAAAGGACCTAAATTCAGATCTTCGTTTTCCGATATTCCTATATCTGAAAATTTCTTTGCATATACCCCATTGCAGCACATAATGAAACAGACTCATTTTATGCTTGCGTCTCCATTATATACATGCAATAAATATTACACATGGATTTGAGCAGATTGACAGTGAAACTAGGTTTGCTTTCTTGACAGTGGATAAAGGTGTCTCTTCACTGTCAACAGCAAAATCCTGCTCTCATTGCAACATGGCTCATCTATCTAATCACCCAGGGCAAAATGTGGTGAATGTGGTATATTTGCAAATATCAGCAAAATACATTTGTACCTAAAGTCATGAAAATGTACTTTCTTGTATGCTGTCACCTATCCAAAATATTGAATGAAAGAAGATGTTACATATAGACCAAACTAGATGAGGAAGGGGAAAAAAAAAAAAAAAAAAAAAAAAGGTCTTTTAGACCTTTTTATATTCTCAGAAGAGCCAAGTGGAACTTTTAACCCCTATTTTTTCAAAGTGATGTACAATTTTTTTTTTCTTTTACTTTTTTGATAAAGAAAAGGTTTTGTCAATGCCATCACACATTTCTTTGAAAAATCAAGATCAAGATAGTGATACACAGGGTGGTTCTGAACGAAGCATACTTTCTGATTTTAATGGAATTTATTCGTGTTTCATGCTAGTGCTTAGATAGAAAGAAAAAAAAAAGCTTTTTTCTTTGAAGTCATTATGGAATATCTCAGTTCTTGAGAAGTTAGGAAGAAAATATTACTTAAACACATGCTCTTGCTGTTGAAGCAGAATTTCAGGAAGTGCTTTTAGTGCTTATCACTAAATATGTCTTCAGGGATTTGATACCTAAAAGTATGTTCCTCAGACCCAACTCTGACGTAGACTGTCCAGTGTAGCAGGGAAAGCCATTTTGCTATGAAAGTTTATTAAAAGTAAAATAATTTCTGCAGTGGTAAGTTGCAATAAGATGACTTGGATGTGTTTTCATATTACTTAGCCAAATTCACTTGAGAATTATTGGCACTTGATAGCCAATAATTGTCTCTACTCTTCGCTGCCACTATGACTACAAAAATAAAAGCATGCGTGTTGATCTGTAGAAATATATCTCACTGAGTAAAGGTGTAATTTAACACCACAACTAATCCATTTATGCTGAACACTTGCAAGCTACTTTATTTTTTTTAATCTTCTTTTTTCTTTCTTTTCTTCCCAGCTATGAAATTTCATCATGTAGACCTAAAATTTTTGGTATGACTGGGCTGCATCATGGCCAAAATTTTTTTGCCTATGAACAATGTAGTCATCCAAAATCAAGCTATTAAAATGCTTTAATGTACTACAATGTTCAAACATATTCTTTTTCTCATCCAACACCACTTGCTGAACTTTATGGACACCTCAGAACCTGAATAGTCTCTTTTAAGGTTTTATTTTTCCTGATTCTCATAAGTATTTGAGGATGAGTATATACCTCATAAGTTCAGTATTTGCATTACATAATCATGACCATAACTCAAACACATTTGTAATAAAATTCCACTTATTTTCTTGAGAATAAGATACTCAAGAGAAAGAAAAGTGTATCAGAGAAGCAATGCAAACCTTTTGATTCATCCTTGCACAAGAATCTAGATAAAGGACATAGAAGGAGTTTTTTGTCACATCTATTGCGATTCACCCTGCAAATTACTCATATTTAGTTATTTCCATACAAATGAAGCAGGGAATCTAATGCCTCATGGTTAACTCTCATTTAAGTATGCACTGACTACTCACAAGCAGGTATTAAGGACATGTGGAAGGATGTTCCTGGCAGCCTTTCAAATGGCACCCAAGGCCAAAGCACAAGCAGCTAACTTCTGCCTCTCTACTCAAGGCACAGAACCTATTGTTCTTCATTTCATCAAAGCAGTGCTCAGTAGTGCTCATGCCTTGATTAGGAAACTTTTCTTTTTTCATCTCTCTCTCTTAGCCTCTTAGCCCAGCAAATTACATGTTCATAGCAAAATATGTCTGTTTTAATCAGACTGCACTGTTCAAGTTTTGAAACTTAAAGAAATTGATGGGAACTAGGGAACAAAATAAGGACAAGTCTATGAGAACACTAGGAACACAAGATATTAAAAAATAAGAAAGGAAGAAAAAATAAATTGGCCCAGGCTTTCACTGGAGTGAATAATTTTTCTTTAGTTTCTCTGTCCAATGGAGTCAGTAGGAGCCAATCACTCATCACTTATTTACATGACTGAAAAATAGAATAAAGTCAGCACTTTTTAAATGTGAGAAGTGTAAGTAAAGTAAGGAATGTAAGTAAATCCCTTAATTTCTGAACATGTTATTAGTGTTTTGCTTGAAATTTGACTTTTCTAGGGAACATTGAAATGATCCCCTGAAAGGAAATACCTCAGACTATTTCTTCTGTTTTAGTTTACTGTCCCTGTTTTACATGTTTTACATAAACCTCACTAAGTTAACATAAGTTAGTTAAATAAGTACGTTTACATAAACCTCACTCAGTTTTACATAACCTCACTAAGTTAAAACTGTGTCTGTGTATCATCTCCATTCTACTACTGAAGATCGATGCTGAAACAAAGTGAAAACCTTTACAAGCTTAGAGGGAGATTGAAGTTAAGCAGAGAGGTTGTTAAAAAAAGTACTGTGAAAATATTAACCCTTTTAATTGACAAATTCTGATAGGCCTAGGCCTTCACTAGGCCTACCTGTCCTTCTGTGTATTTCTGTGTCACCTCCTGATTGAAATGAGTATTTAATGCACATTAAAAAAAAAAAAAAAAAAGTGAAATTTTAGTCTTCCGTGTAACAGTCATCTCTGACTCCTCAAACGTCATTTTTTTTTTTAATGCTAGAAAATAAGCCTTATATCTTGAAAATAACAGAGTTTCATCACTGTCCAGAAAGAGTGATATGAAGTTGCATCAGCAGCTAAAGGGCAGGAATTCCATTTTGATGGAATTCTGTTTTGATGGTATAACTCAAATATAGATTTAAATATTTGTGGAAGAAAATGGTGAATGTATAGCGCAGGAAATTTTAGTTAAACATAGCAAGGACTCATCAAATTATAAAACCACTCCAAAAATTAATATAGTATAGGTAAAAAACACAAGCGAGTATTTCCAACAGAGGAAAAATGAAGGTATTTCTATAGAAATAAAAGTAAGTCATTCATTTCTATTTTTGGAACTTGGTATAATGTTGAATTGACAAATGCATAAGCCTAATCTAGCTAGAGAAAAGTTATCAGCAGCAACCAATATTTATTCAACATACTTCAAGTTGTTCTTGTGAGCRAAGTAGGTTAAACACTTTTGCAAATAGTATATAATAGTAATAGAATAAATGATAGTATCTGAAAAGATTTCAAGTTTCAGATGACACATTTACCATAATAGAATAAACTTTGCAAATCAGTTATGTCAAATTGCCCTTATTCATGCTAAAGTATTAGCAGGTAATAGTTGTAGATTCCTGGAAGGCCGTCAACTTAGACAAGTGCATGAAAATTAAGCTCGGAGTCATTTGATGACAAATTCATGCTGATTTTTTATGGTATTGATGCCCAGGTAATATCAATTTTAGGGTAAATGTGCTGAGAGGAACATATTTCTGAGTAAGATATTGAATACAAAATGGAATTAGACTATATATATATATATATATATATATATATTCTCATTTATCTACCAGGAAATAGTTGATATAAATATACTTAGCATAAAAGCACAGTATCCTGACAACAGCAAATACATCTGTAAATTTTTACCACTTCAATTTTCTGCTCATTTGCAGCTCTGTGGACAATAATGAAAGCAGAACATATTAAGCTTTGGCAAAATACAATGAAAGTAGCAAAAATGTACTTGAAAGAAAAGCTCATCAATTTTCTCATCAGTTAATTTTTCTCATCTTTATCAAATACTGTGTGTATTTGAGCATGCGCACTGAAGTATTTATAACTACAAAAAAAAAAAAAAAAAAAAAAAAAAAACATAAAAATAAAAAAAAAAAAAAAAAAAAAAAAAAAAAAAAAAAGAGGGGCGGTGAGGGGAGAAAAATGTGTTTTTTTTGACCTAGAAAATAAATATTACATTTCTTCATAAAGATTTATTTAAAGGATGACTTGTAGGATTGCATTGAGTGTCCACCCACATATGAGGGTTTTTTAACAAGAAAAAGAACTATCTTATTCCTGATTATCTGTTAAAGAATTCAAATGTAAATATAAACCAAATACTAAAAATATTTCAATGTGCTGTAGTTTTCCGTTAGAAAGACACTTAATTGGACTTAGAAAAGTTCTGCATGTATCGGTGTGGAATTCAGTTGATTTTTTAAAATATCCTTTCCACAGCTTTACCAAGGGACTTTTTCAAAGTGGTTCATCTAGTACCTGACAAATCCAGCATCTCTTCTCACAGTCATAGCCATGGACATTAATTATTTTTTAAAGCAATAATTCTGTCAAAATTTTGGCTCATGTTGTTCTTTGGTTAGTTTCAATTGAGATACTTTTTGTTCAAACATTGATGAACATAAATATCAAGAAAAATAATATATCAGCTCAAGAATAAATACTAGCTAGATAGTTACATATATTTATTTTAAGCTACATAGCTACTGGTGTCTAGGGAGCAGCAAAAGAGGGATGGAAATACTTTCTGCATATTTTGATAACTTGTTATTAAAATACTCAGAAAACTCACTTTTTTTTCCTGTTCAGCTGAGTTCATGTCTACCTGTCTATGGATTTCTTTCTTTGTTTTTTTTTGCTTATTTCCTCAATACAAAGCAGACAAATAATTTACTTGATTTGAAATTAGGTCTCGATAAATAAAAACTTTAACTCTTGCAGGTGTTTAAAAATCATGTCCTACTTGCATGGCATTTTTGCAAGATCAAGTTATTTACTTGTAAATAAGTGTATGGAGCATGTATATGTGCAAGATGAGTCTCTATACTGAAAATTCTAAAATGATGACGTAAAACACGCTTTACCTTTTATTGAGATAGTAAAATGGATTAGGCTATATTACAGATTAGTTGGCAGCATAGTTTATAATCCATGCTATCAAATGAAGCTCTTTGGTTAGCTGGATTCAGAAACACATCTGAAAATGTCATTTTGACTTCTGTTTATAGGTCTTTGAAACAAAAGTAGATACTTCTATATGTTAAATATTGTGCTGTTCAGTGAGACATATGCTGTGGTCTAGCCTGTAGAACCATGTTCAGGGATTTAAATTTCAAATAATTGAATTAAAACTTAAAAATCTGGCAGCTAACTTGACACAAAGACTATCACTAAGAAGAGGAAATTTTGAACAGAATTTTAAATGCTAAATAGTTCTATCATTTCATCTATCCAAATTATACCATTATCATAAAAAAAAGTTTCATACATGCACAATATGAAATCAAATAAATGTTCCCAATAAAGCTGAAATCCTTCAGTTATTGTAACTTATCTGTATCTTTGCCAAAAGGGTATCCTGAGAGAACAAAATGAAATATTTAGACACATTAATGTGAATGTTTTTACTTTTATATTACAATTCTACCAAGTTGGGGCCAGTGTGGAAGGGCTAACAAGTCTCTTTGAAGAGCCAGTGTGGCATATTAGATTATGCCCATTACCCTTATTAATGTCTAATGAATAGCAAGGAAAGAATATGTTAGCCTATTGCACCTAGTAAAGAATGTCCAATGAGCAGCAACACAGTAAATAAACAAGAAGGAATACATTCCCAGCACTTTGTAGATCTTCCTGCAAGTAGGTCCATAGTGAATTCTTGCTACTCCAATCTCTTCCTTTTATGCAGATACCCTGTTTTTTTGAGCTACAAATCCTACTTACATTGATAAAATTATTGTAGCAATGTGTTACATTGCTTTCATGTCAAGAGCAAAATATATTCAAACAAAAATTGACCAAGCTAGATGGATTTTTCCTTTGTATATAAACCTTAATATTCCTTACTTAAAATGTAGAAATGTAATTAGGATATGCACAGGCAACTGTAGGTGCCTGTCTTCTGAATTCTGATTTCTGAAACATAACACAGCATGATATACTTTGAAACAAGTCACATATGTTATTTCTAATTTAAATATTTGTGTACAACAAAAATGGTATCATGATCTCTTGTGATATGTTTTCCCATCAATCAAAATAGACATTTCTTTGTCCTAACATACATAGAATCTCATCCTGAGAACATGTGAGCCCATGGGTTAGTTTTTTCTTTGCTTGAAAAAGTATAAATAGGAGTAGGTGCCTAAGCCTCTAGAGCAAAATTCACAGGAGAGTCTTTGCTTTCTTAAAATGAAATAGAAATAGAATGCAAGGATAGTGATCCCTGTCATTCTCTCCTCTCCCTGAACTCTTTTATGGACTAGATAACATATTGGGGATTGTTTCACCAGCCCACATACACAAGGATATACTATATTTTACCTAATATTATATACCTTATATTTTTCTTCCTTAAAGGGAATCTCGTATGTTTCTTGAAGGTTAGAAATAAATGAGATGTGCAGGATCCTGCACCTGGGGAGGAATAACCACAGGCACCAGTACAGATTACGGCTCCACCTGCTGGAAAGCAGCTCCACGGAGAGGGACCTGGGAGTTCTGGTGGACACTAAGTTAACCATGAGTGAGCAGTGTGCTCTCGTGGCCAAGAAGGCCAATGGAATCCTGGCCTGCATCAGGAGGAGTGTTGCCAGCAGGTCAAGGGAGGTGATTCTGCCCCTCTCCTCAGCTCTGGTGAGGCCGCACCTGGAGTACTGTGTGCAGTTCTGGGCTCCCCAGTATGAGGGGCACGTGGAGCTTGTCGAGAGGGTCCAGAGAAGAGCAACCAGGATGATAAAGGGACTGGAACATCTCTCGTATGAGGAGAGGCTGAGTGAGCTGGGCCTGTTTTCTCTGGAGAAGAGAAGGCTCAGAGGGGATATGATTAATGTGTATAAGTTCAGGAAGGGAGAATGCAGGGAGGAAGGGGACAAGCTGTTTTCACTGGTGGCCAGCGATAGGACGAGGGGTAATGGGCATAAGCTGAAACACAGGAGGTTCCATCTCCATGTGAGGAGGAACTTCTTTGCTGTGAGGGTGACAGAGCAGTGGAACAGGCTGCCCAGGGAGGCTGTGGAGTCTCCTTCTCTGGAGGTCTTCAAAACCCACCTGGATGCCACCCTGTGCCACATGCTSTAGGTRTGCCCGCTTGAGCAGGAAGGTTGGACTAGATGATCTCTAGAGGTCCCTTCCAACCTGGAATATTCTGTGATTCTGTGAGATTCATGCCAGTTCATATTCCCATGATTTCTTATGAGGACATTTGAGTTTCTTAAAAAGATGTTACTCTTTTGAAAAATTTAGGTCTAAACTGTACTCCAAAGGGGTTCAGAGTTAAGACAGAATGTAACTTTTAAGATCTAAGGATGGATTGATTTAGGAAGTTTACTAAAATTCAGACCTGTTTTTCCTCTCTGAGATACATTGAAAAGAAGTACTATTAGATTTTTCCTCTCTGCTGCTAATGTCTGTCTCAGGCATATCTGTAAATCTCTCACTACAACAGATAAGTGAGCATGTGAAAATATTAAGAACTGTTACGTGTCTTGTAAATAAACAGCAAAATATGTAACACATAAAATGTATTGCGCTGCTATATGCCAGATGCAACTAATAAATGAATAGAATCTGGAAACACAAGTGTAGAAGTCCTTCAACAGCATATTCAAAATAGATGAGCTTGTAAAATTATTTTGTACAACTAATAATGCATTATGAAGTATAGGTATGGTTGAAATAAAAGATGAATATTTCCTCTAGTCAGATAAAAATATAATATGTTATAAAACCTACACAAGTGATATGCTTCATGTTATACTTTTGGATGGGTATTTGTGAGCCAAATAAAGTATTCAAAAGTGTTGAACTCCCATTAATGTCTCAGGTTTTATGGAAAGTGAATGTAGTTAAAGCTGGAATATATATATATATATATATAATTAAACAAAAAGCCTCCCTTTAAATATCAGATCACAGGTTCTTCCAGCCTCATATTTGGCACTTCTACTAGTAGCTCAGCTCCAGGAAGATCAGCCTTTGCCAAAGACTCTCCCTCTCTATATCTCCATTGACCACATTTGATAATAAAAGCTTAGCTACATATTTCTAAATCTTTATTTTATTTATGTGTTTTCTCTAGTGTTCCTATATTTCATTAAGGAATGATTTCAATACTTTTGAAATACCACTCCCTAATTCTAGATATAGAATAATCATCTGGCTTTAATTAATGCTATTTGTTTTCATCTTTGTGAAAAAAAAAAAAATATTTCTTGATAGATTGATATGGTTGCATATATCAAAGCTTTCAAAGGCCCCTATTCTGTGATTAGCTGTAACACTCATAACTGAAGCAAGAAAATACTGGAAATTCATACATAATTTACATTACAAAACAATTCCTGTGTATGGTTCATGTGCAAATAAAAGCATAACTTTGTGGAAAGAAAAGTAGCATTATATATATATATATATAATGTAATGTAATATAATAATAATATGTTAAAAAAAAAAAAAAAAAAAAAAAAGATTTAAAGGAAAGTCCTGGATAATAGTCTTGACCCAACTGATATCAGATCATTAATCATCTCTCTTTGTTGTATGGGTACCTAAACACAGATGCCAATGACATTGTAGTTGTCCTGGAATATGCTACCTGGTCTCCAACTGTCTCTCCAGAAGGAGGTGATGATGTTGTAGATCCTACATCGTATCTACCAGCTCCGTATAAATCTCTCAAACATCTTAAATGTTAGATACCTTCACTAGGGTCCTAATTATGGAATCGTAGAATCACAGAATGGTTGAGGTTAGAAGGGACCTCTAGAGATCATCTAGTCCAACCTGCCCTGCTCGAGCAGGGACACATAGAGCACATGGCACAAGGTCATGTCCTGGTAGGTTTTCAAGACTTCCAGAGAAGAAGACTCCACAACCTCCCTGGGCAGCCTGTTGCAAGGCTCTGTCATCCTCACAGGAAGGATGTTCTTCCTCATATGGAGATGGAACTTCTTGTTTTTCAACTTATACCCATCGTCCTTTGTCTTATTACTGGCCACAATTGACTCCATTTGTTTCACACATCAATATACATTCAATCTCTCTAAATTAAATCTATTTTCAGTTTATATTCTTCTCTTATCCAAATATGAAGAATTAACTGGCGTCTGATTAAATCTTTCCTGTCTCCTCACTATCATTTTTGTAAGGATATTTTCTCCAGTTTGAAATACATGTTCCAAAAATTATATAAAAATAATTCAGCATTGGGACTCAATTAAGAGCAGAATGTAGTGGACAAAGATTTTCCCACCTTTCCTACTTTCTCTGAATACTTTGGGTTTTTTTTTTAATATGTGAGGAATACAAGATCTTAGTATAAATGTGTCCAAGCAAACAGACTATTAACTCAATGCTATCAAGGCTTTATGCTAATTTTRCATTAGAAATTTACATTTCTACCATTAGAAAATCTTCCATTTTTTGATTTTTTGTAAATGTCAATTTACAGAAATATATATCAAAGTAAAATCAGATTATCGTATTTTGTGACTGAAATTGTCTAAAAACAGCTTTAGGGATATATTATATACTAAAGGCATATTAAAGTACTCATATGTAAACATTCATAGGAAGAAAGTGGTTATGGAAAGTGAAGTTTAGTTCTGTTCCATATATCCAGCAATTTTTGAAGTATTCATTTTGCCCTTTTTAATAGTAATTGAATTACCATTTTTTTCCTTATTCAGTTCCTTCATTAGCTTTGTTATGATTTTTGAATTACACAGTATGGTATGGAGATACAGCAGGGAGGGGGTTTTTATTTTATTTTGAAAAATTAAAAATGATATATTTTAAATAAAAATAGTATTTTTAATAAAAAAGTTCTGAAAACTTTTCAGTTTTGGAATAAAACAGTTCAGATTTGGAATGCAAACCTATTATTTCCACTTTTTAAGGGAACCCCAAGGTTTTACACTATGACTAATGCCTTATTATTGTAATTTCTGCTGAACTGACAGAGCAAAAAATCTTCCTTTTGTATTTTTAAGGCTTATCTACAAATTTCCATTGATTTTCTACATAACTGTTTTCCATTCATAACTGTTTCAATTATGTGGAAGCTGCTAAAAATAAGTTACACCAGGATCTACCCAGTCATTTACAAATGACTTGTTATACAAATTTTGTGATAGAATCCAAGCTTATAAGTTTACTTTGGTAGATTGGGAAATGGGGGAAGAGTTAATGAACTGAAACTATTCTACCATTCTGTAGGGGAATTCAGTGCAAATTTTAATAGTACACTGAACACGATGAGCAAGATATTGTGTTGATGAACATAGCAGCCATGTACAATAACTGATTGGAAGTATTCTATTAACATGAAAAAATAATTAAAACTTACAGAACTATGTTCATATGCATAATTTGCAAAGAATCAGAGTCAATTAGTAATGAAAACTTGAGCTGTTTTTGTTTGTCACGCGTAGACTGCCTAATGTAGTGAAAAATCTAGCATGAAATTCCTCATTCTGCTTCACCCTTCTCAGACTTCTCTTGAAGTGAGAATTCAATTTCAGTACAACGTTTCTTTGGGGGAGCTGATTTTTTTTTTTCTAAATCATTTTCTATGAATTATGTATGGTAGTTATTTTGTACAGCCTTGTTCATGAGAGACAGAAGCCAGATGACAACATTTATTTTATTTAAAACCATAGCTGATGTTTCTGAAGCTAAGAAACTTGAAACAATTAATTCTTGCTTTAACTTTGTTTCCTGTAATCTTTCAAATCAATTTGAAGATAGCAGGTGTTATCATCAATAACTATAAATCCTAAATAGCTTTACTGACTTTAACATAGATATTGATTTTATACTTTGCTTCCAAACCTTGCAAGGAAACTTTCTAATGAGTTTTGACTCTTCTTACCAATCTGTGTTATAGTTTATCAAAGCCTCCACTAATACTTTTCACAACCAAAAGTATTTTCATAAGAAATTTCTAGACTTCTGCATCATAGATTTTTGTGTAATAGGTTGCAATTTTGTGTAATAAACACAACATTAATGAAAGAAAGAAGGAAAATAATACTTTCACTAACTGTCAAAATTGCAGCTTCTTTGGATTTGACCTGACACTTCTGCCTGTGTGAGTTCTTCCTGAGATAGGAGACTACTTTGATACATTTTTATATTTTTGTTTTTGTTCTTAATATCTCTGAGAAATTCAGGGCTAAGAATTCCACATCTTGAGAGAAAGAAAACTATCAAATAAAAACAATTAGCAAACAAATAAACAGGCAAACAAAAAAGGGAAAATAATCCAGGAAGCAAACATGTCTATTCTATCTATATCTTGGAGTCATCAGACTCCTGAGAATGAGGGAAGTGTCCTCGAGRTAAGGAATTCAATGCAGTGTGAGGCCTGTGCTTCCTCCCAGTGGTGCTGTCTTTCCAGCTGTGCAGACCACTGAGGTGAGCAGGCAGAATCCAGACACTGGGATCCTCTCTTCTCCGCTGTAGAAAATCAATGGAACTACATCAGTTTACAGCAAAGAAGTATATGGTGAGGTGTAAGACTCAGAGTGCAGAATTAATTTGAGCAAATGTAGCTGTTTATAGTTGTAGATATATATTTTGAAAAGGTGCCCTAGATTCCTGTTAACGTCAATGGAAAGAAATAAAATTTTTAAAGTTTGCTTTATCTCCTTCTAAATGTGGATAGAATTTATTTAGAGATTAAGACTTCTAAATGTAGGAACCTAATTACGAGCTCATTATCTAAGTTCAAGTTGCAGTCAGTGAAAATCTTGTCCCACACAGAAATGGTTAGTACCATTTGTGATGCCCTAAGATATCCCAGACCTCTAAGAAATATTAATGAGACTGGACCTGTGAAAGATATGCAGCTCTGTAGAGGGTCAGCTAAAGACCAGGCTGGACACTTCAGGAAACTCAAATTGATAGTATATTTTAAAACCTCCATGTAGACTGCTTAGTTAACCTGAACGGAGATTTGTTTTAGTCTCTACTGACCAGGCTTTTGATGATTGTACTAAGAGCTCAGATGCCTAGCTTGCAAGTATCTGAAAAAAAAAAAGTGTATTCATCTAAATTCAGATGTCTCAGTCTGGAGCTGAACTAAAATATATCATGTGAATGTTAAAAGTTCCCTTTTCTACACAGTGACTCTGCAGAAGACCAAAGCTGACTTGCTCAGTAGGAGGTATCTACACTGCAATATCAGAAGTTCAGCAGAATTAATATACTGGATTTCTGCCTCAGAATGTTATCTGAAGCAAATATCAGTGGTCACTGAAAACGTGGTCACAACTGATCTAAACTGAACTACAGAATCAGCACATGAAATTAAAAAATGATTTAGTATCCAGTTTTTTGGCTTCTGCCCTAAAACTAGTAATTTTAGCTTGTCAATTAGTGTCAGCTGTAGTTTTATTGATTTGTGTGTCTTACGAACTCTGCTTAAAATGAGACCCATGCTGCAAACTCAGAGACTACATAGAAATCCACACTAATGTCTTTCTATCATTGCTGAGTTAAATATTTCTAATGAAAAGAGATTTGGGCCTAGTCATTTTCATTTTCTCCTTTATTCATTGATACTTATTTCACTGGTATGAATAAGCAGAACAGGAATTTGCTCTATATATTGAGACACAATAATGCAATAATTTCCTGTGGAAGAGTCCTGCTCTGATATCATTTGTAAATTGGTGATGTAATCCTAAAGCCAATGGAGAGATACCTTTAAAAATAATAATAAAATTAAAGAGTCACAGAAAGTCTCATTTTTATTGCTACCATTGTTACTATTTTGCTGGTGTATTCTACTTTCCTATATTAAATAATGTATCATTAAATACCAATATAACATAAAAAATGCAGGTTGCAAGCACCATCAGTAACATGTAAATATATATTTCAGTCTATATAATAGTGTTGCAACAAAGATCATCAATTGTATTGGTAATATTTTTTTAATAAACTGTGATTTAACATAAAAAAGATCATGAATATTCCAAGAATACTTATTTTCTACCTTTCTAAATGCATATATTCTTATTTTTAATAATAAGTTCTGCCCTGAGGCTGTTATTCGTAAGTATGAGATTTATCACACCTAAGTAGCCATATAAAAATTAAACAGCTTAGCTGAGATTTAACTTTCCTTGGCCTTAGCAACTGCAATTCAACTACAGACTGAGATAGCTAACTTCAAGAGCTCACAATATAGCCACTGCGTTTCAGTCAGGGAATACTTAAGTCGGCCAAATATGATAATCTGTAACATTTATGATATGGTAAAATGTCATGCCTGGACTTCTGTTTTAAGCCTTTGCATTGGTTTCAAATGCTGCTGAATGCCTTAAAGACTACCAAGCACCGGTGTGGGCAACACAAACAGAGTTAAAGCTTCTTTTGGAATACAGACTCAAAATGTCTACTCTGAGTTCAAAAAGAATGGGATTATATTCTAATGCCATTGGGCATAACTACAGCCATTTAAGTAAAATATACTAAACTATTTTAGTAATTTTATTGAATAAAAAATTCATAGCTTTACTATGTTTTAATTAAATTATATATATATATATTCATATTTTTGGCAATGTCGGTCAAAGCCAAAAGCAGGGACACCAGAGGCAGTAAACACTCTCAGCAGGAATTCTGAGAAAGAATTATATCATCAAGCCTTAGCAAGCAGGAAAGGAAGAAAACAAACAAACAAAAATCACCACCACCAACAACAACAAAACAAAAACTACTTTTAAAGTCATTAATGATGCTTTGGGGAAAATGTTTAGCTCACAGGACACACATTGTGCATAATTATATTTCTGAATGAATAAGAAGTAGAATTATATTCTAGACTCAGAGTCCAAGAAGTACAGATTGTATCATGTTCATATTGCCTAGAGCTGGTCCCTTCTTTATCAGTTTTCCTTTGGATGGAGGTAGTGAAGAAGTACAAAAGAAAAAGAAATAGGAAATAACTTTTTTATTCTTTAGACATTATTCATTATGGATTATCCATTATGAATTATGGGTCCAGTGCTTGAGTTCACTCAAGTTCTGAGTACACTTTTTTAGCGGGATAAATTTGTTCAAGCCAAAGGGATAAGAAGCTCTCAGTCCACTGCAAAAAGAGATATATCATACAAGATTAAGATTTCTGTTTTCTATTTCTTCTAATGATGTTTGGCAATTTAGACTCACGTGAGAAATAAAGACACAAAGCAGAATCTTACTGTCTTTGCTCAAAATAAATAAATAAATAAAAGTAATAAACCTTGATATTTGGTATTTGGAAAAAAAAAATTGTTAGCCAGGAGAATACTGCAGATATATATCTACACATATGGGTGCACGTTTTCCATTAGCTTTCTGTATCATGCTAGGTGTGCCTGGCACTGGCCATTAGTACCAGTCCTATCAACTTTTCTGTAACAAGGATCTCATATTTAGCAGTTTACTATATGACTTTATCATAAGCTTGTTGCTTCCTAATTAGAAGCTTATTGCTTTCAAATACTGAATTGCACTGATAAAATTAATATAAATTAACCATATTGCAATATTATATAACCAATACTCTCTAAATGATGTAACACTAGTAGCTAGAACTGTGACTGATCTGTAAAAGATCAGTAGCTAGAACTGATCTTCTGAAATGTGCAATCTCTTTTTAAACCTTGCTAACAAAATATTCTCTTTGCATGGACTTCATTCAAAATTTGATCCATGTAGCATAATGGACATGTTCAGGTATAATGCAAAATGTGGCTCAAGATGAATTTTTACTATTCATATTGCAACTTATGAATGCTTTCAATTTGTGCAAAACACAAATGGGTCTAATTTAAATAAGTGTGTCTGCAACAGACTGAAAAATTTGGACAGATTAGTAATTTATGGCTCTGTAGTAAGGACCACTTCATTCACAGCCTCAATTCTATGTTGCCTTATTAAAAGTTCAAAATCAACAATTCTAATAATTATCTTAAATATACCTTAGTACCTACAGAACATTGCATTTTACCAAAAATTAGTTTATTAGAATTATCTTTTGTTGATAACAGCATACTCATAGAAAGACCACCTAAATGCCTTTTTATTCCACTGGACACCTCTAGGTAATGCCAGTACCTCGTCTATGATATTTGGACCAAGTTCTTCTCAGATAATTGCAGCAAATCTGCAGGGCTTAGCACCCATATTTAGAGCATTCCTCTTGCTCACTCTTTCTCCGTCATCCTATGTTTCCACATCATATTACATTCAAAGATACCTGTATCTAAACTAAAGCATTGAAAGGCAAGGGGGGAAAAGAGAAAGAAAAAGGAAGAATACATTTGAGTTTCTTTACTTATATGCATCTTATATGCACCTTTATATGCTACAAAGAGACAATTCTGAAATCTGAGGTGTTTCACTGTTACTATGGTTATTAACATTATTCCCTTACACCATCCATGTTCCAGCAGGAAGAATCTCTACTATGGTTGCAAGTGAGATCAATGCAACAGTCAAAATGCATTATCAATAAATAAGTAAGTAAGTAARTAAATAAATAAATAAATAAATAAATAAATAAATAAATAGTTAACATTTCAGTCTTTTAAATACACTCATTGAGCTATTTTTTTTTTTTGAAGAATGATGTCAGGAAACGATCATCTTTTCATTCACAGGCACATTTTTTAATTGGCATGATATTTGCCACATAATTGAGAATTAGTGCCATGTTCGTGTTTCAATTAGTGAAGAGTTTATTTTAAGTGATTGTGTTTATCAATACATTATTGCCAAATTATCTAAAATTTTCTCATCTAATGGAAAATTCCATGATAAAGACACATTAATTAATTGTGAACCATTTGCTTCCTGAACAGTTAAGAATACTGTATCCTGCTTTAAGGGTTTTATTCTCTATTTTTGTAGCCAACTTAAGTGCTGGCAGTCCTCTCTAAGAGTCTATGCATCTCTCAGAGTGCCCTGTACACTGTACTGCTGACTTTGTCATGCCATATTTATCTTGGGCAACTTGATACATACACTTAAAATATGACTAATAGTCTCTGGGGTCCAACAACATAGTCTGCATCCTGCACTTAAATCTTTCCTACCAGCTGTCTTCTCTTTAAGATATCTCATGTGAATAGGTTGTTACTGTGTGCCCATAATTAAAATGTATTTTTCCCTTTTCAATCCTGCTGCAGAAAACCACAGTTTGACACTTTCTTTTCATGAAACTTTTTTCTTTTTTTTTTTTTTTTCTGAAACACTTCTGTATTTCTCATTCATTGCTAGAATTTATCTCTCATTATGATCCTCTTAATGACCTCAACAATGGCTATAACCCTGGAGTATTGTATTCCTCATTTATATTCCAAACCTGACCCAAAAAACAGTTATTTACTATTATGGTAGTAGTAATAACTGTCAGGGTTTTGTTGTTGTTACATTTTTGTTTCCTGAGCCTTCTATTACTTTATGATGTTTCTATTATAGTTATTATGTACTATAGCAGTTTCTGAAGGCAGTGGCTGAAATAGGAGTCTCATCCAAAAGCAACCATTAGGGTACAATCTCCAAGTCAAAGAGCGATCAATTTGAAAAGACAAACCCAAGCAAGGAAAACAGAAGGAAAAAAAACTATATCTGTGCAATACACCTGACCAAATGATATCCTCTAATATTTAATTATCATTCTTTAAAATATAATTGTCATGTCTCAATTGACATTTCTGATATGGTTCATTTTATATAATTTTAGAGATATGATTTATTTCTCATCTGTCTTTTCTATTGTGCAGGTGTAGATGACTGAGCCACATTTAGTGTTCAATTACTCTGCTCTTTGTGGTGTCTTTGAGTGTTTTACCCGGCAACCAGCTGACCAGATCTCATACAAGCTTTGAATCTTTCATATTAGCACTATGCAGGTAGTTCAGATACAAAGGTAACTCAAATGGCACTAGGTGGAGGTAACTGAATCAAGCCATTAAGTCCTCTGTGGAGATCCATGGCTCAATCCAGTTTATACATGTATTTCTACTGCTATATGATATGCACTAATCTTCCGAATTTAGCCTGCAGCTACCATTCCAGAATATAATAGGATGCCCCAGGCTTTGTGTCTTATCTGCCAGCCTCATGCAGACATCTCAGATATGCTAGGATGCCTCTGAGGAGTTTATTTGTTTGTGTTTAGGCATTTGAACCAAGTCCATCAATTTAGGTGAGTCAAATCCCACCCACACTTTAGGTTACGTAGTTATTAAGGAAATGAGTCATAATCCCCTAAATATCTCCACTGGACAGTACTGCTTCCAATTTTCTTCATATCTCATCTGCACTACTCTTTCCTTTGTTGTCCTCACTACTTACTGGAAAAAAAAAAAATGGAAAAGGAATCCAGATCCCAGCAATATTTCAACGGGGCAAATGTCAGAGCATTTTGTTACACCAATTTCACTAAAATAAGGATTCACTAAAAAAGGATTGAAGCAGTCCTTTCCTCTTTTCCTCCCTGAGTCAACTAAGTGTCTTATGGAATGGACTATTTCTGGCCATACTTTCCTGCACTACAAATTTTCAGTCTTAGCCTTCAAGTGTTTGATGAAGGAGACTTCCATTTGCTTCGGTGGGATTTCTGCTGACTTGCTTCCTCTCTCATGTAACTGAAGGATATGTTTGAGAAATATGCACAGAAATTAATTCAGAAACTTTATAGGGCAGATGAAGCCATTCAGCATACCAATATGTCAATTGACCAGGGAATTAACCTTGGAACAATAATACTGGTGAATCTCATTCAAATTTCCCAGCCTCGCAGGTAACAGTTCTGAAATTCTTAAGTATGTTAAATACCATCCTCTATTACAAGCTAATCAATTAAGCTGACATTGTAAACAATGCATTTGTAAATACATAATAAAAACATAATAATGTGTTAATTCTCAATTTGCAGAAGTTATTTATATTAAATACAATGAATTATAACACAATACTTCCAGCATTTTTAGTCCACAATTTCTCCAGTGATAGGAGAAAAAAAAATAGGATAAATTCTGTCTAGGGAAAAGTAGAAGCAACTAAACAGATTCTTGCAATTTGTATTGGTCATGGACATAATCCTCATACAGTTCAGAGTATTTTAGACAAAGTATACAAATATATATGTGATCTTATGTCAACTAATGTTTGCCAACAGACATCACAAATTCCTCACTTTCTGACTTGTACTCAAACATTATCAAAAGAGATACTTGTGCAGCAGCTAACTCATACATTCTATCTATTGTCTCAAAGTTTCTGCATCATAAATCACAAAGAATTGCCACAAATTTGTGCTGCACAAGCACGTGAAATAAGATTCTGCCAAGGAAAACGTCCTACTTATATACTTGCAACAACATCTCTAAATATGAAAAAGTCTATTCACAGAAGTTAGTAATGATTTATGCTCACTGAATATCACAGTTGAATAAAAATACAGCAAAGTCGATCATGAATGAAGAAATATAAACAAGCATACTAAACGGTTAAACAAAATCCTATTTGTCTTTTCAACTGTTCAAAATTAATAAAGGAAAAGGAGCTTGCCCCTGACGAAAACTACCTGCCTTTGGGAGGAAAGTTTCACATTTGGGAGATTACAAAACGTCTCAGGGACAGTGGAGGATGGAGTGGATTCTTCCTGGGCAGGAGGGGTGTTCTCTATCTTCTTGCTGGACTAACTTTCCATTAATGTGTTTGCCAACAACTCTCATGACAGCAGGATTTAAAGAACTGTTAAATGTTCGCCTGTTGAAGTTAATGGCTGCTCCGCCTGAGCAAAGATTTCCAGATAACGCCTTTTCCTCACTCTCAGGTAAAATCTCATCCAGCTCAAAGGAGTTCACAGCATCCTAGTTTACGAGTGGATCTAAACCACTGTTTTCAGTATGATTGAACTAAAGTTACAAAATACCCTATAACAACCAATAAACTTTACAAAGTGATATAAAAATGCACGTTGGCGCAGGGCAGTTCCACCACTTCTGCTGATAAGGACACATTGGTATTAAATGACATTAATTCAACATCTTATCAGCTTGCTACTAGAATTCAATTCAATCTTCTGTTAAATAGCATGCGAGAGGCTACCATGCATACAGGCATATTTTCCTATGGCAATAATTTAGATTCTAAACTGTACTTAGTTGTAGGCTTTGATTTCACGGGAAAACAAAACAGCAACAACAAAAGAAAAGGCTTTTTAAGCTTTCTAAAACTAAACAAGATACTTCTTTCTTTCCTCTGACCTTTCTGAAACTATAGAAATGTACGGTGATGAATGGAAGAAGAAATAAGAAGTAACTTAATATGATATATGTCATGCCTGAACTTCGGACATTCTTCTTGCTTTAGTTAGAAGAAAAATAATCAAAAAGCAACATATATGGCTACAATATGGATTTGTCATAGATTTCCAGTGTTAGAAGTATTATCGTAACTGTTATGCTTTATCAAATGAGTAAAGCATTTAATGACTTTTTGTTAATGTGGTACAGGTAAATATATTTGTACTTAATTTATCTTATGCTTAAATATCTTTAAATGCATTAGTCCTGTTTCTTTCTCTTATTTTTTTCCCTTGGTTGAGTGTTTTCTTTTAATGAAAGGATCTTGGAATTCTATTTTATTCTATCATAAAATAAGATAAACATTGCAAATCAAAACCTCTTAATGCTATCATCTCAGAGATCAAAAGATCTATGTCTTCAGTGTGAGTTTCTGATAGATGGAAGAAAAAAAAATTATCTGAGTGTTAAAATCAGAAAGTGACACAGAAAAAGAAAAAAAAAAAAAAAAGAAAAGAGAAAGAAAGGGAGAGAGGGAGTTTTTATTGTTGTTACGTCCCCCACTCCTAAACTGAAAACACAGTGTTGAAAATATGCCTTCACCATTTTACTTTAATTAGCATTTCTATAGTCTTGAAGTAGGCCTGAGAGCATTAGTGATTTTAAGGAAAGTGAATAACCAAAGTCACAATCTTATATTAGTTCTTAACAATGAAAAAAAAAAAAAGTCATATGCACATTATTTAGTGTTATATGCACTGGCGTTCATGTGTGTCTGGTCTCTGCCAATGATTTGACACTTTTAATTTAGTATATCTTTAGCTTGATATATCTTTATTTTCTGCAACAGCTCGTGTAACATAATGGTGAGTTTTAGCACTGACTGTACTCTCACTGTGCTCAGTTCTTTAACTTTCTCTCTATGATATCATGGAGAGGGCAGTAAGACTTTGGTGGTAATCTAGCAGAGCATTGTCTTATTCTTAAGCGCTCTTTGGAGCATGCCCGAATTAAAAGTTGATGGGCTCCTAAGGACAGAAATACTGGCTCATATGTAATTTTTTCCCTCTTCTACAGCTGGTAGGAGGAAAGTAGAATGGCAAACTAGTGACTCTGCTGCCATCGCTTTGTGTGACACAGAATGGCCTGGCCAAAYAATCAGCCTAACAAAGCAGCCCTGGAAAATAAAGAGGGTCCCTGGCAATAACAGTGATTTATGTAATTAAGATGGACATTCTGTTTCCAGAGCTGCACATGGAAACTTCAAGGTATTTTCTAGGAGACTGCAGACCTTTCCACAGTAATAAAGGATTCTGGAGGAATGACCTATTCAGCAGTTTAATTCTTCATGAGTACCTAGGATTAGACTTCTGCATCGTTTTCAAGGGTGTATCTATTGCAGTGTGCGTGTATGCATGTCTGTTTTCTCGTCACATATCCCAAAGGTGGGCTTTTTCTATAAAGAAAATCAAATCAGCATTTGAAGTTCAGCAAGTCCCTTGCAGTGTTTTACTGTTTAAAAAGGATTCTTTGCCTGGAGAAAGCCAGAAGCAACGTGACTGAAATTCTCCATCTCTCCGCTGGGACTCGAGCTACGAGTTACAAGTGATTTGCAGGGACTTTCGCCTTCACAGGTATCACTGAGTTAAAGGGCACTTTCTCATGCAGGAAGGGGCTGCAGCTGGACAGCAGAGCTGCGCGGGGCTTTTGCTTTTCAGCTCGTTATGGCAAGAGGGGCAGATACCCGGAATAAGGATGGGAAAGTCTTCTCGCTAATCAGTTTTCCCACTTCTGGCAGTCCAGGAGACTGCGTATGGGCCTAAAGTGCTGACCGTTCAAATCCGGCTCCAGCTAGGAGCGAGCTAGGCAGAGTCCATTAAATCAAATTCTCTCTAACATCCCTAATATATCTGCAGTGTGTGTGTGTGTGTGTGTGTGTGTGTGTGTGTGTAGCAGAGGCGGCGGTGGTGGC